>NC_136892.1:23097562-23370062 GCF_949152265.1 Phoxinus phoxinus
GTTTACAGAAGTAACCGATCTCTTATACATACAAGAGACAGTATTATTGGAGATGTACAGTATTATTATGTGCCCCTTTCTCCTACAGCCTGATGCGTTAAGGTGTTAACATAAAAGGTGTTTTCAGCAGCCCGCTGGTTGTCACTCCTTTGTGCGAAATCATGGAAAAGTGTCGCGTACATCTAAGCACGTTGTAATCAAGGTTTTGATTGCTGGCCAGTATTTGATCCCCATTACGCAGTTGGCGTGCTGCATGTTCATGGGGTTTAATTAAATAATTCTGGATGATAACTCTTCTCATCTACTCTGTTGGAGTGCTTTGAATGGACGCTCTCCAGCATGATGCTTCACTGCTGTGGAGAGCAGCTCCACAAGCTTTCGCATTTCACTCAAACTCCAGGGAGAAAGAGCCAGAGTGGATCTGTGCCCAATTGTCCAGGCACATATTTTGGTGTGTGTGTGGTGTGTGTGGTTTTTTTTTGTGTTTTTTTTTTTTTACATTGTTATTTTTTGAAATTTTTTAAAGATTGGTATATTGAAAATAGAATGGCAAACCTCTACGGATTATATACAATTTCCAGTTTGGGGATGCGTTTCTCTAGTTATTATTTTTTTTTTTTTTCAGTTAGTGTTGCCCATAAAGCCTTCTACAATAGAAGAGGACTTTGTGGTGGTTTTCTTTTGATTTTTCCAAATGTTAAAATAATTTGGACAGCTTTTGCGTTACAAACACATGAATCAAACCAAACAAACACCAGATTCACTGATTCAAAAACTCTTAATGGATTGAATGGCCCTGGTGGCTTCTACACAATTAGTCATTGTGTGGTTTCATTTTAGTGAGAGCCAGACGCATGTCGCTTTCAACCTCCAGACGGCTCTGTGCTTAGACTGAGACTTTCAGTGCTGAAAATCCAGCTTCACACAAGAAGGTTGTGGCAAAAGGTAAAATACATTTTATTATTCTCTCAGGCAACACAAGGAAGTCCTTTCTCACAGACATCCACAACTCTGACAGAGGAATGCATGGATGGGAACCTTGTTTTCATCACTCCCTCATTTGTCAAGTCAATCAGTTGCTCCTGGGCTGCTAGATCCAGATGAGTGCCAACCCCTGGTTTCTAACAAAGTCCAGGTGGGTGTTGTTCAAATCAGGGAAATACTGTTTAAAATGTGACAGGTGAGACTGAATTACGGGCGTGATGTTGTCAGCAGTGGATGATATGCACTCCTGGTTATAGAGAGGAAACTTTTCTGTTTCTGTACAGTAACTCCCTCTTGCAGTTTGCTTTCCACAAGGGTAATTTTTGTGTGAATGCACGCACCTTATCTTGTGCATTCAGTATGTGAACATTGTGTCCTTGCATGCTCTGATTGAGGACATTGAGATGCTGGAAAAAAATCTGCCATGTATGCCAACTTCAGTATCCATGAGCCATCTTCAAAGCATTTGGAAAGCTCTGACTTTTCACCAGAGAGACACTCTCTCAGCTCTTTGCGCAGCGCATACACGCGACTTAACACAACCCCGCGGGAAAGCCAGCGTACCTCTGAGTGGAGCGGCGAACCCTCGTAATCAGCGCCCATTTCTTCGCAGAGTATACACTGAAGAGTCTGCTTCAAGGGGTGTGCTTTTACATAGTTCACAGTTTTTACTACACCCCTCAGCACTTGATGCAAATCATCATCGATGCGTTTGGCCACAAGAGCCTTATGGTGAAGCATACAGTGTGTGTGGGGCTTTATCTTGATCAGAGTCACAACACCGCTGCGCTTACCGGTCATAGCGGCAGCACCGTCGGTACACACTCCAACACACCAAGACCAGTCTATTGAATTGTCCGTCATGAATTGATCCATCGTATTAAGTATGTCCTGCCCTGTGGATCTGCCTTCAAGGGGTTTACAAAAAAGAAGTTAATCGATAAATGTATCCTTACAGAGGAAACGAGTATAGATCATTAGCTGTGCTTGATTCGCTATATCAGTACTTAGTTCCTACTGCAGCGCAAAGTATTCACTGGCTTGCAGTTGTACTAAAAGTTGCAATGCAAATGCGATATCATTGGCCATCTCACCTATGCATCTGGTCAATGTCCGACAAAGGCACACAATCTTCCTTTGGTGCCGCTTCCTCTCCCAATAACTCCATGACGATGTCTTTAGTAGCTAGTAATAATAATGCTTCGCCAACTGTGTGCGGCTTCTTAGCGCGCGCGATGTGGAGGGATGCGAAATATGACGCATTTAAACACCTCTCAGGGACCGATGAAGATAAAACCAAATGTAATGTAAGATTTGTCAAAATTTTCTAGTTTTTTGCTTAGCGTTCGCCAAATCAGATTGACACGAGCTGCTTACGGGAGCGGGATTTTTCAAAAATATTTCCATCATTTGTAGAGCACGTATGTAGCCACTAATTGCTCCATTCTGTACAAAATGTTAAAAGTGCAAAGTATATATGGGTAAATACATTACAACGATCCACTCTTATAAATCATATGTATTGATTATTAATATCTTTAGGATAAAAAAAAATCTATTATGTATAAAAAAGTGTGTAAATCATTAAACCAAAAAAATCTGTAAAGTTCTGAAATATGTGTAAGTGAGTGCATTTTGAAGTTTATAAACCTTAAATGATCTTGATCGTGAAATGTGCGCCGCCATATTTGTTTGCGCCACAGTTCAGAGTCCTGTCAGTCGGATTTACAGTACGTGAATTCATTATTTTTTTCCCAGAAGACATGTGAGTAAGTGGTCAGTGAACTAGGAGAAGAATACTGTCCAATGATCCAATCATTTCCCAATGGACAAAATAAAACCTTTTTCTTGTTCAGGAAGTAGTTTCATTCGGATATAGATGAAGAGATGTCTACTGCAACTTCCGTTTCATGTCGACTTTAAATGCTAAATTGCGATTAAATGCGGATAGTTTTGTACGTTTCACCGAAGTAAACGTTTTATTAGAGACATTAACTTTTAATTTAGTAAATATTGACACAGTACTCATACTTTAGTATAATTCTCTGCACTTTTCCCCTTGATCCTTCTCTAAACTGCAAGAAGGCAAATCTCCAGGAGCGAGACTGAGCCGCCCTGGTGTATGCGTACGCTCCACGATTACCACTGCGTTTGCTACTTTTTATGATTAAAATGTGACTTAAATGTATATAGAGATCATAAGTTGCTTTTAAAGAGCTTTGTTGAAGAGTGCTTCAGGGGGAACTGTAAGTGACTTTGGATAAATGTTTGCTAAATGATTACTACAACATTAGATCACATGCCATAAACAAAGCAGAAATTTAAGCTTTCTGTTGTGTAATCCAAAATCCACAACAAAAACTGTGAGTTTAAAGCGGATTGCCTTAAGACACAGCATTTACTGTGCTTGACTTGTCGATTTAATGTCATTGGATTAATTTTCTAAATGCATATTCCATACATTCTTTCCTCATTTGACGCAGAATTCATCGTTCTTTTAATGTGCAAGTACACTTGAGATAAATGCCTTGTCACGTTGGGAGCGCATTTTCATTTATTTATTTCTCATACCAGAGGCTTACATTAATCATTAATGATGTATAGGTGTATTAATTTGCTTGTGTTTGTGTTGTAAGGACGCCAGACGTGTATGCATATTCTGTGTGCAATTAATTCTTTGTGCAGTTTCAGGGAAAGGTTTTGCCACATTATGTTGAATGGATGGAGCCATAATTATCGCTTAATTCATGCTATTAGTGTTCAACTAAACAAAAATTCATTTCTCATCACCCTCTTTCCGCCATTGATAGGAAATGCATTTAATTGACTGTGAGAACGGTCCATTAAAGCAAACAGATCTAGTTCCTGGGTTGCATTGTCTTACATATATAGTTGTCCCTGTAGGGAAATCGAGGGCCTTTTGTGTAGGATTTCTTATGATGGAATTTGATTCCCTTAGAACCATATTTGGCTATTTTCCTGCTCTCCTTCTCCGTTATCCCTGATTTATCTGATCCCCTATTGTTTGAATTGCTTGCAATAAAGTGACAAGTTCTTATAATAAGGATTGGAAGTTCATAACATTCAGAGTCTGCTTTCAAAATTCCTTATTTTAATCAAAGTCTACAGTTTGAATGTGTGCTTCAGTTTAACTAAATCATTTAGTTCAATTAATTGTGAAAATGATGGCAAAATTGACATCCCTCGATGAATATTTACATGAATAAAATGATAAAAAATAAAGTATTTTTTGTGATTTCATAACAATGTAATATCTTTAAATGGTCTTCATTTAAGAGCTTTTCTCAGTAAATCTTGATATATCTCGATTAATGAATTGCCATATCACGTTCTTAATTCAATTACATTTAAACCTAATTATGCACTAATTTACTCTGTGAATCGTTTTAAAATCTCATCATTTAAGAACTAGGCTTAATCTGTATTAAATTACTTGAAACGTTCCTCTTTTAGCTGCTTTATTTTCGTGTTTGATTTGATATTTTCTCTACCATTTATACTTTGTTTGCATTCAGTGTAGCTGTTTTCTAACACCCTGGCTTTTGTGATATTTTATTCGTCTTTCTAAAATATTAATCTTTTCATCTCTTTTCTGTATCTGTGATTTTCCTCGTTCAATCCCTAAAATTCTGAGATTTTGTAGCTTCATGGTTTTTGTGATACTTTGGACTTTTATTCTTCTTTCTCACTGTTTCTCAGCTCTTAATACGTTTAAAAGGTGGTGTAATGTCTACACAATTTGGGGTACCAGAAAGGGCTGTTTTCAAACAAGTTTCTCAAACAGTCATCGGCTTATAAATATCAATTTATTACAAACTGAGACAGAAACAATACTTACACTCCTATGAATCGCTCACTTAATGTACTGTATAATTGGATAGAATAAAACAATCTTAATGAGTCACTCATTTACCATTGCCCCGATACAGTGATTTAGAGACTGTTGGTGGTGTGTGAGTGTGTGTATGGGTCAGTCTGTCTGTATTAGCATTCAGGTGGGTCCCACAGACTGACATAGGGTAGTTAACTCCCCTGCTTTGTTTGTGCCTGCTCTTTTTTCCTAGAAAGACAGACAGACTTGTTGCTATCCACATCCAAACATCATTCTAAGAATAAAAATAAAAAAAAACAGCTGCAGATGAAAGTCTGAAATAATCTAAATAGCTCTGGTGTGAATGATTAACAACCCAGGTGGCCTGCTGGAGAGGGTCTGACTTAATTCTGCACTGGTGTTTATGCAGTGAGACTTGTGTGTCAGAGCCAACTGTGAAGTGTCCCTTTTCCCTCAGCCTGGCTCCCTTCTATAATTATGACACCCTCCAGATGTCACCTCTCCATCCTGTGAGCCCTCCTGCACTGCCTGCCAACCACACCGTCTTTTCCCCTCTATCTGTCGCCACCTCTCGCACTCCCTATGACTTGTATACATAATATGTGTATGTGTGTGTGTGTGTGTGTGTGTGTGTGTGTGTGACCCGTGCTGGCAAAATGAGTCTGAATGCACATGGGCTAATTACAAGCTACAGGCAAAACAAGTGAAAATGTCAATTTTAGTTGAATTTGAGGTTTTCTGAAAAACGAGCCCCCGTCTAACGATTCCAATGCTCCAAAAAGCAATTAAACGTTTAAAAAGTAGATTTATTTATTTGTACGTTTTCTGAGAGGGAGTATCTTTCCTTTGTCCATGATAAATTGCTGTTTTGTTTTGGAACCTTCAGAAAACTTGTACTAGATTTTTCTCAAAAATGGACTTTGTTGACTCTATCGAATTTTTTAAAATAGAGAATCAATGAAAATAATAAGTCATTTATACATATATTATACTTTATAATATAATTACATTTGTGGTGCAAAAGTCTGGGTCCACATTTAAAATTCAATTACACTTTGAACAGACACATTTTATTTAAACTTATATAAAACTATAATTAGCTCATTAAAAACAACCCAAGTTGACTAAATTAAGAACTTCTACTACTAAAATAAACATTCTATTGGTATAAATATAAATAATAGTATATCCATGTAATAGTATAATAGTAACACACACACACACACACACACACACACACACACACACACACACACACACACACACACACACACACAAACAGAAGCATGTTCTCTAGTGTTCTTTAATGACCTCACTGTAAATCCAATTTTTTTTATTAAATTGAAACAATATCAAATATTCCAATGAAAATGTGTCAGTAGGGATGCACCTCACTAATTGTGTAATCACACTGAATGTGATTGTAATTGCGGCCTGGCAACCCTGCTGGAAAACTCTATCTTCTCAAGAACGGAAATGAGCTAAGATTTCACGATGGTTTAGTTTGGCATTTACACACAATCAAACTGTCGCTTGTTAGCCTGTGCAAATGATAATGATGGATGTATCAGTGTTATTTAAGTATTTACTTTTAGTATAGTGATAAAGCGTGCATAAATTTGCATAAATGTTTGTGGAAATAGCGGTATGTTCTGTGAATACTTTCCCTCTGGTGATTGATGGCCTAGTTTCTTGCACTGTAGATGGGAGAGATATTCAGGGAGAGAGATGGACAGATTGAGCTGATATGCACACAGAGAGAAAAAGAATAAGGAAACTTCTGCCCCGAGTTTGAGTTATCTATCGCCGAGGCAATGCCTCATTATTTCTGCCTTATATACTTGGCCCTGAATGTTTCCCTCATATAAGCAGTTTTGAGGAAGACACCGGAACTTTAGCTTCCCGAATCCCGAGCTATTTTAAGTAGTTAAACTACAGTCAAGCTACGCTTTTGAAGTAGGTAGTTAGTTAGTCCAGGCTGGAAGATCACATCCCACCACTGATAACCCCCTGCTGTTATCTATCACTTATAAATAATGCAAACGTATCTGCTGTGTTATGTAATTGATATACTCAACGTCAAGCCTATTGATTTTCACTATATTTGATTGTCCTCAATATAGGGTACCCGCATTTTGATCAACGGATTTCCGTTTTCTCTCTCTTTTTTGTGTGGAATTTATTGAATATTATTTCCAAAAATTATTTTAATTCAGGCCGATTTGTTCATGAATCACACCAATTTGTTTATCACTTTAACTGAATTCATTGAAAAGAACTGGCTCACAAATCTGAGCGATATCAAGGCTCTTAGAGCGGAGCATAACTATAAAACTGCATATTTACTATAGAAATTACCATTCATTTCCATGGGGCCTTAAACACTATTGTCAGTTGTTTTGTAATAATGGGAACCTGGTAAATAGCACAATATAAATAGAAATGTATTAACCATCCAAACAAACCGGTTCACTGAAATGAATCAAAATTCCAAACAATATACAGTATGTGAGAGAATAATCGGAGTGTGCTTCAACTCGCTCTTGCTTAGTGTTTTGACAGTTGATCTCGTAGAATGTTCCTTTGGCTAGAAAGTTGTTTGTTTTTTCTGTGCTATGAAATCGACTGACCTCCTTTTTTTTCCCCTCTAAATCCTTCACACTCTGCATGAGTATGTCCACGTGTATCTTCACATGTATCCCTCTCTTTAAATTTCAAGGTTACAAGTAAATGTGTGCATGTTCCCCCTTTAAAGCTGATGATAGGTTGCTGACACAGCTCATGATTACATCCCAGAAGACCTATTCCACTTGCGGGAGCAGCTCTCAGAAATCAGCACTAGTCCGGTTCACCAATTAGCCCCGCGAGGGCAGTAATGGCTTCTGTGATCAAAGCCTGAACGTCGAGCTGTGCCGGGCCTGTTTCTTTAAGTCCTCCTGAGGAGCGCGCTACCACTATGGGCTAAAAGCTGCCAACCAGCCGGTCACTGGTACAATGAAAGGTGTCAAGATCGTAAGTATCTCTGGAGAGCTTTACATTAATACGTTACACACAGCGTAACTCGAGCACACATATACAAGCACTTTGGAGACCTCCAGCACTTCATAAGAGGTATTCTTAGCTATACTCTTTTTATAATACAGTAACGTCTCGAAGTGTGGCTCATGCTATCTGAGCAAAAGGCATTTTAACATTCTCTGGAGGAAGATAGAAGAGTTACATACATGCTGTGTTTTTTTGTTTTTTTCTATAGCACTATTTAACATATATCTACCCATGTTGTGAATTAGAGTAACAATAGCAATGTTAGAATGTTTAATTAATTATCTTTAATAATAACAGAAACAGTTTAAATTGCCATTTATTAGGTTGTTCAGCTTTAAGGAAAGTCTACCCATAATGCGTAGTGGGCGAGAGCGCGTAGAAAGAAAAAAAGTGTAAAAATGTGTTAATCCTGTTCATAAACTTCAGTAAGCTGTTCGGTTTATTTTAGTCGTCAGTGGTCATTACCGCTTGCTAAGAAGAAAAGACACAACGCTGTAGGGCTAATTTGTAAGTAAATTATGCAAATGACACCCGCGGATTCATCCGACAGGCCCGTGTTTTACTGCATCTGAAATCTCACACTCTATGTGCTACTTTTGAATATGGAATTAATTACTTCAAGGCCATTAAAGTAACTGTATATTAACTGTATCAATAACTGACTAGATACACTTTTGTGTGGACACATTTGTTGAGAAGGAAACTGTAACAGTATTTCCTAATAACAGAAGTTGTACAACAAGAGAGGTTAAGGAGTGCTTAAATAGGAAGAAGTTGGCTTTTATAAATCAAGATCAAATATTATTAAAATTAGTCCCCGCAAAAAAGGCTCATAACTAGCAATGACCAAAAAAAAAGCAAACAACTTAAATAACTTGTTTCGCTATTTAGAGGCACACATACAGTACCAAAATCATCTACAGTATACGGGACCTAACGGAAATTCATATTTTTTGCAAAAAAAAAAAAAAACTCTCTTCTAAAGATCTAAAAGAAATCTTTAGATTCACATACCATTCCATCTTTGTTAGAGAGAAAAAAAATATATATATATATATATATATATATATTATATGATTACAACGGTTTCCAAGAAAAAAGGTCCAGTTGAAAATTGTGATTTTTAGACCTGTGGCTTTAATGTTATGAAATGCTTTGAAAGACTGCAAAGGGGGCGCTTGCGACCAAACCTAAAATGACAAATGGGACACCCTACGGTCTCATGGACTTAAGGGACATGTGCACGCGGCACCCATTGTAAGTCCACAAAACCGAAAGTGCACATGAAGTGTGCCATTTTAGCCATTTAGAAGACACCCAAGCATCTGCAAGTTTACTTTTTGTAGACTGTAGTTTGGCGTTTAATACACTTAATCCCCATCATTAGGAAGCTGTTCGAGTTAAAGGTGAATCCTTTTTGCATCAAGTGGTTTTATTAGTTTTTAAAAAATCGTACACAAGTCAGGGTCAACCATTTTTATTCTGAGGTGAAAACTTCTAATACGGGGGCTCACACATTTTATTTACATTATACACTGAGTGTGTTGCTGGTCAGGACTGTACTTTTTTGATGATACAGTAATATTGAGTTTATTGAATAGGAAAACCACACCTACACAGTATTTTTCTTAAGTTGTCAGGTTTGTCGGGTGGTGCTATGATAATTCCTTGAATTGAAGACTTTATAAAATGAAGACTGTGGGGGATCATAGCCCTGTAATAATTCATGGAAATATTATTGAACAGGTTTCTTTATATAAATATTTGGGCGTTTGTATTGACAATTTGTTATGTTGGTCTTCTCACATCAACAGTCTGTGTTCTAGATTGCAGCAGAGGCTATATGATTTTGTGAAGGTTAAAGGTATTTGGGGTAAACCTGAAGATTTTGTTTCTGTTTGATCGATCTGTTTTTGAGAGCTTGATAATATATGGTATTACAACATGGAATAGAAACCGGATTGTCCAATCAAAATCAAGACTTGCACAACTACTGCTCTAAAATTATAGGGTGGGAAGAGAAACAACCTATACATGATGAGTTGTACGAGGTATTATTTTTAAATCAAGCTAAAAAAAAATGCTGCTGATGACACATTTTACATCATAATTTTAACATGCTACCTCAGGGAGACGATTGGGATTGTAAATCAAATCGTTACAAAAAGTCTTATGCCAACTGTGGTTAAATTATTAAATAGAGATTTACCAAACAGATATTTAGATTGGTATGCTGTGGGTTTTTAATGTATTTAGGTGTTGCTTACTTTGTCTGTTGGTATTGTTATGCAAGCCCAATGTTGTGTTCTGGCAGTGTTATATCCAAGTCAAATTTCCAAGAAATGGGACAATAAAGTACAGTATGTTCTATTATATTCCGATTCAATTCAATATAACTGTGTGTTCTACAGTATATGGGATAAATGTGTAGAATGAATATAGCAGGACGTACTACATCAGTCATGTTGTTTTTTGCCATGTGACCTGTGTCAGTTGCTTCACTTCAGTGTCTATCAGATGCTCACGTCAGAATCATACTTGGCATACTTTTCGCCTGCGGTTTTATATGAATATCATGATTTTGGACATACTCATTATTTTTTCACCTATTATATAGTAGGGAAGTATGCATTTTCAGATGCAGCCTTTGTTAAGGTGTGCTGCATGTGAAAAATGTATTCTTAAAAAAACCAGGCTAATGTTTTTGGTTCTTATCAGTGCCACCTGCTGGTCTGGAGTCCTGAGGAAATGACTGACAGCGTGGAATAGAAAGCCAAAGTGACCAGGACTCCTTTAACGGTTTATTTTAGCACTGTTTCATGTTTTTGCCTTAATGTTGAGAAGACCAGACAGGCTAATAATCCCAGGCTGTTGATTCTGTCAGGGGAAGCAGGGGAAGCAACATTTTTTGGCGGCTAGAAAGGAGTAGGGAATTGAGGCTAAAACAAAGCCATGAGTAAACTTCTAAGTCAGCTTATTGGTGGAGAAGAATGTGTTGGCTGTCACACCACACAGAAGAGAAAGGCTGAACTGCAGTTAAGGTCAGTGCTAACGCACTGGTGCGGCGCGAGGATGAAGCTGGAGACATGATGAAAGGTCTTCATTGTTTGAGTCTCGTAAATGACAGGGCGCCTGTGTGTGTGTTAGATGGCTTAATAGAGGTCATACCATGGGGGAAAAAAGTATTGAATAAAATGGGTTAATGTAGACAGACTTTACATAAATGACAGTGAACAAGCATGTGATTTAAATGTCTTAAAGGTACAGTAGCAAAAAAAATTGTTTTTTAAATAAATGTCAAATAGAGTGAAAAATAATCAGGTTGAACTAAATTATGATGATTTTGTTGCAGTCTAAACCCTGACTAACATACGTGGTCCATTATAGTGGACTTGTGTGTAGACCTACTGGAAACGTATTCTTTCAGTTTACAGAGACTGATGGCCCACACTATATGTTTCGCAAGTGATAAAATCAAATCAGTTTAGACAGTGCTGTCAATATCCGGTTCTATCTCGGTTGCTGTAGTCATGATAGCTAAACACCAGGACTATGCCGGAGTAGCCGTCAGTGTGGATATATATATATATATATATATATATATATATATATATATATATATATATATATATATATATATATATATATATATATATATATATGTGTGTGTGTACAGTATGTACATATATATATATATATATATATATATATATATATATATATATATATATATATATATACATACATATATATATATATATATATATGTATGTGTGTGTGTACAGTATGTACATAACATACACACACACACACACACAACATACATGCATGCATGCATACATACATATATTACTAGAATATTGGTGGTTTATAAGTATTTGTTAATCAGATATTAATGCCTTATTCTGCATGACCATCTTCTACATCCTTAATCCTACCCAATACCTAAACTTAACAACTCCTTACTAACCAATAAGCATTATTTAGGAGCTTGAGGCAAAAGTTGTGTGGCCTTATATTTTACTGGTTTTACTGTATTTTTGATCAAATAAATGCAGCCTTGGTGAGCATAAAATACATATTTTAAAAACGTTAAAAATCGTACCGATCCCAGACTTTTGAAAAGTAGTGTAGAATTCATATGTGAATGTAAATGCAGGTATAGTTCATTGGCTTCTCCCATGTGTGAACTGTCCAGTGGCATGTTTTAACTCACCTTAAGTAATGGATAATTAAAAGCATTTTTCTCAAATGGATTTAAAATATATATTATCCAGTTTTGTTTAAATGCAATATAAAAGTTGAATAGAATTTGCAATGTATTTGATTTCACACGGGTAATATTTTAAACATGAAATGTATTTATTTGTCAATTGGAAAATATACATATTTTTTTGCATATTTGCATTTATTTGCATATGTATTTTTTTTATTATTATTTCAAAATAAATAAATACAATTGACTGTTCTTGTCCTCCATACATTTGTATCCCAAACCACATAAATAAAATAAATACAAACCTCTCTTTAAATTAGATCTGACCAATCCGACTGAGATGCATTCAACAAAACATTTCAGATAATAAAAAAAGGGATTCAAGTCAGAGATGACAACAAAACAAATAGGATTGGGATGGACAAACTCTGAGAGATTACCTACTAATATGACAAGGGCAAGATCATCATCATTGCCCAGGAAATGGCCCGTAGAAACTGCTTACATGTGTGCTATGTCTGACTGAGTTTTAAATCAATGAAACTAGGGTGTGAGGCCTTAATACGTGAGCGTTTGTGCGTTTACAGTCTGTAAGTAACGGGTGGTGTCTCGTTTAAAGCAAATGAGGAGCACACCTTCACCAGGACAATTGGAATCATGATAACGTATTATATTGTAGTATATTGTCAGTAGGGTCATGCTGTATGTCAAATTCATTTCTCCATCTCATACCCCTAATTTTTATCCTGTTCGTCTTTCCTGCTATCCCAGTGATGATGGCAGCAGATCTGCTTAAACGTGTCAGCACATCTCTCACGTGACACAGTATATTTCGCTTAATGGAATAGTTCATCATTTAGTCATCTTCATGGTATTCCAAGTATCTGTATCACTTTATTTCAATGATGATGAATGAAGACTAAAGCTGTCAAGCTTGTGTCAAATAGACACATAAAGCACTATAATCCAAGTCTTAAGCCATACAATAGCGTAAGAAAAAAGTCCCACAGATTTTAGCTGTGAGTAAATGACACCATTTTCATTTTTGCACGAACTATCCCTTTAAGGTCTTGATAATGGTCGGCATTTGAAGAGTGTGTGTGTGTGTGTGTGTGTGTGTGTGTGTGTGTGTGTGTGTGTGTGTGTGTGTGTGTGTGTGTGTGTGTGTGTGTGTGTGTGTGTGTGTGTGTGTGTGTGTGTGTGTGTGTGTGTTTGTGTAAATTGAGAGAATAGTAATCGAGAGCACTACCTTTTCTCCATATCCAAGTGAGCTTTTTTTTATTGCAGCCATAACGCTGTGTGTCTGTTTGCAGATGCGGCACTGTTTGAACAGATGGCTCTATAAAGGTTATTGCTGTTTATTAAATGCAGGGAATCTGGAGTTTTTATATACATTTCTCTGTCCCTGAATGTCAATATTTTTGCTGAATCAGTCGTCTCTAGTTCAGCAGACTGTAAGCAGATTCTTTGAAGGTGTCAGAAATGTTTCTGATCAAACGGAGGCTGACAGTCAAGCTTGGCAGAGCCCGCATCCAGATTCACGGAATTAAACTCAAACCTCTGGAGAACTTTCATTTTCATTAGTTCAAATAAACTGCTTTCATCATTTCAGTCATTAAAATGCATATCATCGCATTGCATATTTGCATGCCGCTTATATGTGAGAATATGTAACGTTTACTGTGGCCTTGTTGTGGCGCAATATGAAAAGTTGCACATAGTGACAAAATCACAGCACATTAGACTATATTTGATGTTTAAAATACATCTTTTGATGTTTAAATGAGTCCAGTGAATTCTCTCAGTGGTGTGACTTCCCAGTGTGTGTCAAAAATAGAAAGCAACTGTGTGTCAAAAATAGAAAGCGGCAGTAAACGACTAAAAAATATGACTATAACAAACACCCCGATTAACATGTCTAGCATTGTTTGTGGCAGGCCTACGATTAATCATTTTCAAAATTAAATGCAAAACCTGTCCTAATTGAAAGCAAACAAGTTAACACAAATATTGAATCCAATTTTTGGTGATAATAGCACCAAAAATTGCATAACAAGAGTTTTTATAAGATATTTTTTTGTAGGCAGGTTATTCTTTGACTAAGAACACCAGAAATGTGACTTTGTTCCATTTCGTACAAAATAAAAGCGTTTTAAAACAAACTTCCTGGTTAAGCATTAAAGCACACTAGTGTGATAAATAGTGCATTTTTCCATATTATTTTTAATAACCTGTACTAAATGAAACAAAACAAGTTGACAAAAAGATAGAATACAATATTTGTTGATAATATAGCATAAGAAGCAATTTTTTAAAAGGACGGTCACTTTTGACGGGGAACACCAAATGTGTTACAGGGTTTTCAACACAGCGTAAGGGTTACAATAACAGTTTTCATATATATATTGTTAATGTAATTGACTTCTGTGATGGCAAAGCTGAACTTTCTTTTAAACTTTCATTACTTCAGTCTTCAGTGTCACATGATCCTTCAGAAATCATTCTAATATGCTGATTCGCTTCTCGGGTAACATTTCCTATTATCAATGGTGAAAACAATTGTGCTGATTAATAGGTTTTGGAAACTGCGATACATTTTTTTCACACTCCTGCTTGACACTGATGACATTATGATTACTGAGTGTGTGATCATATTCTTAATTATTGATGTTTTGTGGGTTCTGATCTGCTTGAGTCATATCATATCCACTCCATATGATTTTGTCATCTTCTAGATTCTTCACAGTATCTATGGACAAGGCAGTCGAACGTCTTATGGCAGAGCATAATCACTTGTCCAAGGGTGTAAAGTGGTGGGTGGTACGGGGGATCTGGTGAGAGACTCCACCTGAACCAGTTAATGACACGAAAGGAGGAGAGATTGAGCAAGAGATTGCTTGAGTGCAAATGGAAGGTGAAGAAGGGGTTATCTTGAAGATGAGTGATCTTCAGAGGTGTATATGTGGTCTGATAGGTTAAGAGGGTGTGGAGTGTTTCCCAGTAATTTCATAGAAAGTATTTGACTCTATCAGGATGGTTTTTCAGCTGTAGAACAAGTGCTTAATTCATTACAGACAGAACAGCACCATTTTATAATAAAGATTAACTGGACTGTGAATTTACAGCAGTGAACCAGCTAATGTCATTTGTGCAAAAATAGTCTTCTGCAAGTTTCTCAGATTGTTTTTTTTATTTTCTTAACTCACTAAAAGAATGACAACTGTGGAAAGGGCTAAGGTCAGTATCTCCCCCACACACACCTGTAGTCTACCAGATGGGTCTGTTTAACCAGGCGCACAGGGGCACCACAGTGCACGAAGTGTAGAGACTCAGCATTGTTTATGTGGAGAATGAGAAAAACTTTTTTTTTCTCTTCTGCATGGTTTACTTTGTGCACCTTAGTCATCATGCTTTCTTAAAAAATATGAATTAAGTTATAATTAAAATGATAGAAAATAAAATATTCTAAGTAGACTTATACAGCACTAGCCTCGAATACCTTATAGTTTTTTATAAAACGGTATTACCACACAATACAAATATTAAAGCCCCAAAAAGGTATCAATGCAATTTTCATGAAGTAAAATCACTAAAAGCATTCCTTCCTCTAGAAAAAAAAATAGTCCTGAACAGTGAACAGCAACGGAAGTTACATAACGACATTAGATGGTGGCAAAGATTGTTTTTATACGTTTTTATAGCAAATACTTTTATATTGAGTGTAACTGTAACTTGTTGTGAACACGGAACAAGATGCAACTGACAAATGCTTTGACTAGCGATGTCACGCACGGGAAACTCCTGATCTGTTAAAAGGACAAGATATCGCAGCGGGCGTTCAAATGGATGTTTTATTATAAACATAGGACCTGAAGGAAAATGCTGTATCTAAATGCAGGAAATAAACTCACTCACTCGATCTCTTTCTCACACAATACTCTAGTCTACTCCACAAGTCTACATAATACAGTAATCAGTTAACAACAATGAGAACAAACATATGTTTACGTTGCTAAGAGGGGTTGCTAAGGGTGTTGTGTAGTCATCGTAGTAATACACAGAACCGTTGGGTGAAGCGGTCATAGCCGTGTTTTATCGTGAATACCGGTAATCAACGACTGGAACTAACCGTTTTTTAAATATATTTACTGTTATTTAAGATATTTTTAAATATAATAATATAAATGCTAGTTTCATTAATATTGACATACTTTAACATATATATATATATATATATATATATATATATAAGAAATAGCCTTTATATATAGCATTTAACACAATTTAAATGCTTATTGTATTTCTGTACAAATGTTCGCTTATGTCCAAAGTGACTTACAAATGAGAACAATAGAAGAAGTTGAATTAACTAAAGAGCAAGTGCTGTGACCAGTCCCAGTTAGTCTAGCACAGTAGCCTACTGCACATGTAGCAAGTTTTTTCTTTTCTTCATGGATATACTGATACAGTACATTTAACGATATGCACGGCCAGAGTAACCTAATGCAGCTGTGCACTAATGAAGCAAGGTGTCAGGACTGCGAAGACACCCTGAAAAGGGTCAGTTAGCCGCAGTGAATGGCTCCGCTCAATAGCACTAATTGCGGAGTTGCCCAGCAGAGAGGGAATGTGTCCCTCTGACCGTGAGGCAACCTCCACTGGGTCTTCCTCCAATCTCCCTCTAATGATCATGTTTAAACGGGAGGTCTTCATCTGCTGCTGCTTTGTCTTAGTAAAGGATTCAACGAGTCCTTTTTTTCCCTGTACTGTTAAATTTAATGGCAGTGTGTGGGACATTTATAGTGTAATGATATGCTGTATTCATAGGGTTCATTACGCTCTTGATTACTGTGAGGATGTCAGGCGGGTTTCGCCACAGAAGATTTTACTTGTGCAGCACAAAGAGTGTGTGCTAGGGGTTAGACTAAACTAGAGGGTAGCAGCTAAAAAGAGACATGCTAAGTGAGCTAATGCTAATGCCAGCAGATATAATGAAATCACCTTGCATGTCTCCTCAACTGTTACTCGCATATCTTCCATCAAATATTTTTTTTTTTCTAATCACGTCTCACTTTTAAATATAAAAACTGTCCGTTTATACTACAGTTAAATCAGATCAAATGCATTCATATTAAGAACAGCAGCTACGCTAATTATTTCCCATCTGCCTTTTTTTGTTATCTCGGGACGCCTGTCCCGAGATAACTCAAATAGAGTTTGTCAGCTCCAGTTAGTATCCAGCCTCTCATGGAGACTTCAGATGCCCCAACGCCTGTGATGAGACGACTCGACGCCTGTGAAGAGACGACCCAACGCCGGCGATATGTTATGCCCTAAATTTCATGATTAACTAACTGTATTTTTGTATGTATATTTTTGAAATGCATTTTCTGTAAAGCTGCTTTGAAACAATGTGTATTGTGAAAAGCGCTATACAAATAAACTTGAATTGAATTGAATTGAATATGAGGAGCAAATTTGCAAAAAAAAATGTTACGCTGCATTTTAGCGCCAACTAGTTGCTCTTGTTTAACTAGCACTGTGCCTTATTTAAATGAACTCGTTGTCTTTGGCAAACATTCTCCTTTCTGTGTAAAATAGGACGTTTTGTGGGCTATTGTATGCCAGATCACAATCTGCTACCTTGGGCTCAGAAGCGACCCACAAGATTGGGAATTGCTCCATACAAATTGCCTTCAACATATTCTGTGGGAGCGTTTGCGCTGTTATACAATTTGCATAATTTCTTTAGTGAATTGGGTGCTAAAACAATGCAGACAGCATGTGCAATTAAGCGGCACTTTCAGTTTTCGCAGTTCGTTCTTAGTGAGTCCTCTATGAGCTGACTGATATGATTAGAGACAAATTGTGTGTGTCTGTTTAGTATTCCTCCTGGTTCGAACTGAATTCTGCAGCGGTTGGACATGATTAGCAGCAGAAACCTTCTCTAATATTCAACAGAGTTTCACAGCTGCCTTTGAATGACCTGCAAACTCAAAGCCTTGTTTTAATATGTTTCACAGAAGTGGTTAAAGTCAGCTCGTCAAATTCGTGGCTTACCGTAAAAGTCCCTCGGGTGGATTTTTAGAAAGACCAGGTACAGAGTTGTGGTGACAGGAGGCATTCTGTTCCAGTTGTCCTAGCTTTGTGGAACTGGAATCAATTTTCTGTGCTCTATACGAACAAAGTCATAGCACACTGGATCGAAGACGCTTCCTGCTGACATGCAACCAGGGTCACGCTTAAAGATTTATCTTCTGTTGTTGTTTAATTTATTAAGGACTTAATTTTAATCTTATTATTGATGAAGATGCAAGATTTACACTTCAAAAGGTTAATATAAGTCCAGATAACTGATGTAGTTGCTTAGTTCTTATAGGCTAATGTTGATACTAATAAAGTATTTATTAATGTTTTGAATTAGCTTTTATTTTTATATTTGTTAGTTTTCATTTTATTTTAAGTTTTAGTAATTTTGTAGACATTTTGTCGTTTTTAATTTGAGTGCTGTCTATATAAAATATCTAATATATTTTTTGGCATTATGGTGTTGACAGCCACCAGTGAAACTGTTTCCGTTTAGGCTTCCTATATTTGTGTTTCATGGAAGAAAGTCAATAAGTTCAGAATGACACAAGGATAATCAGAATTAAATAATTTCAATGATGACTAAAAATTATTATTTGGACTTTTGTGTGCTAATGCACATCAGGCTAAAGCCAAGAAATGGCTGAAAGTCTGATTGCTGCCTCTACTTTCCAGACAGAAAGTAGGAAATCGGGGATAAGGATGAACGGAGAGAGGGAGTAATAGGAAGGTACTGTCAAAGAGAGATAAAGAGGAGGAAAGAGGAATGAAAAGAGAGGGTGTGAATAATAGTTAAGATTGGCACAGGAAATGGTGTGGAAGAAAATGCTTGGTCAGGCAGCTGACCAGCCGAGTCCAGATTTAATCTCCCAGCGGCTCATGATTTGATTACTTTAGTCTGGGATTGAAAACACAGGGTATGTGCACTCAGGCGAACGTCTTGCGTGGCGCGCCAGTAATAAAGCGAGACCGGGCTGGCTGTGGAACTAGCAGCAAAAAAAATGCTCTTCCACAATGAACTCTTGGTCAATGTCCTTTTTGGCCAGTGCAATGGGTACATTTTTCTTGATAGCGTGACACTGTTAACATTAACTACACTATTTGATTCTTTAAAAAACAACGTGTTTTTGTATTGACAGCAGTTCAAAAGAAGCCATGAAGGTACTGTACCATTGCTATGAATGCTGATGGCTTATGTGTGTACAGGGTAGGACTGCACGATTAATCGAAATAAAAGTAAAATCGCGATATGGCTTAGTGTGATTTATCGAATCACAAAAGCTGGGATTTAATGCATTACATGTTTCAGGGTGAAGCGCGTCGATGTGTTATTTTACACTCAAGCAGCTCATGATCTAGTGTTTTCAGTGTCTCAATGCGGTTCGATACACAGTAAATTCTGCTCCACATGAACTCACCTGCATCTGCTATGAGTCTGGATCACTTATAACGTGCATTTGGGAACGCATGTGACAACCATCTTCCCATACTTGTAATGAGAAGCACTTGTAAACCAACTGTTGCCGACAAAAGAGAAGCTTTAAGGACGCCCTGCGGATTTCCGCCAAGATAAAAGCCTGATGTTTAACGTTTAAAAATTAAAAATAGACTGCCATAAATATTAGTATTGTAATTGTACAGTTGTTCGATCAAATACAATTATTATTAGCCTATATTATGTTTCTTACTCTTTATTTTCACAGTGAATTACAATAGTGTGGCGAGCAGGTCGAGGTCGAGGGACGTGAGAGAGCGCCGCGAGACCGGTGGCGTGATTACTGATGAGCGACACCTGCGCGACGCACCTCTCTCGATCTTCACTGTCGTCGCTCCTTCTTTTTATGCTTCCGCTCCTGCGTGAGAGATACGAGACCGGTGCATCGCGCCGCTCTCTCACGTCCCTTGACCTCGACCTGCCGCTCTCACGTCCCTCGACCTTGTCCTGCTCGCCACAAATAGTAACAGTTCTTATTTTGTTTAATATTTAATTATTATTAATTATTATTAATATTTTAATGTAGGGCTGTGAAACGATTAATCGCGATTAATCGCATCCAAAAGAAAAGTTTGTTTACATAATGTGTGTGTACTGTGTATAATTATTTTGTACATGCATGCATTTAAGAAAAAATAATTATTTATACATAAAATATTTATATTTATTGCCTATATATAATATAAATTATATATATATATATATATATATATATACAGTATATATATATATACAGTATATATACTGTACATGCAAATTTCTTAAATATAAACATGCATGTGTGTATATTTATATAATAATTATACTCAATACACACACGTATATTATGTAAACACTAACTTTTATTTTGGATGCGATTAATCGCGATTCCTCGTTTAGTTTCACAGCCCTATATTTGATACATAATTGCATAATTTTGAGCCAAATTGTGCAGCCCTACAAACAAGCACATGCTGCAAACCAGGATTTTTTCATTCTGCATGTTCAAATTGACTGCATTTTTTGTTATATCTTTTCTTTTTTTTTTTTCTTTTTTTTTTAGCCCTAGCACAGGTTAAGTTAAATGCAGTATGTTTACAGCAAAGTCAACAATTTTGGTAAGAATGTTTGCTTTCACTCATAATGAATGTGTAAACCAAAGCTAAGCTCTCCTGGTCATTAATTGTGTGGAGCGTTAGCGTTTGATTAGGGCTGATTTGCTTGTGCGCGATTATGCTTGATTGATTATGGTAAAGCCACAGGATTAAAAGGCTAGGAAGATGCTAATGTTTATGCATGGATAGGAAAAAGAGCGTCCCTTTGAGGAAAAGCAAATGAGAAAAGATCGGCCACAAGTTTGAACTGAAGACGATCAGTTAAAGGGAAGTTTTCTGACTGTCAGTGGGCTCTGTTACATTGTAAAGCGCATCAGTGTACGGGGATTAGCGGTAAGCCTGGGTATTTGGTGAATGTTAGCGTTAATCGGCATGCGCCACGTACACGGACACACACACTTACTCTCTCTATTCCATCCCAAAAGCCATCCGCCAATAATAAACTTGAACATTCACGCACACTCTTACTTTTCTCTGGGTTATTTCTGATCCTCTCTTGCCTCACACGGCATGAATAAACATGAAGCTAATTATGGGTCACTACAGACCTGTCTCATGTTTTTCATATGAGCTTTTGACCTCACCTTGACCAGTGCTGACTTTCCTTATTTTTGTATATCGCTTCGTTTAATCCCTCCTATCAGAATCGAACACTCTTTTGACATATATTACTGCGCTGTCTGTGCTGAATATACATTTAAGTTTTGTTGCCTATACGTTTATGATCGTTTCATTTTTAGCATAATTGGATCTGATTCATATCACAGAGCTTCATGTCACCTATGCAAATGTAAATCACCATTAAAACCTTTTTTTAGACTTCGTACTGATATATTACACGCATTTTTTTGCTTAATGAATACTTTTAAACTCTCCACTTAAAGCCCGTAGCTATAATTCATCACTTTTTTACGCTGAGCACGTACAGCCTCATTAGAATGATTGAATGTAGGCTGCTTATGTGTCATATCCTTAAAGGAACCATTCTGTAGGAGACCTAATTGAGTACAAGTGAAAAGAAAAGATGATTTTGTGGATGTTTTCATTGGCTTTCTGCAGTGCGACTCTTAATAAACCTCTGAACGTATATTTATGTTATTTTCAGCCTCGTATTTGATGCGTTCAAAGAGAGACGGCGTTTGCAGAGAGTGATGTATTCAGAGGAGGGTGAACCGTGTTAATGTGCACTTTATTGGACCTGATGCTGAGTGGAACCGAGAGGTGAGACAAGTTATAACCTCTGATTAGTGAGCATTACAGGCTAATGAAGAGAGATGAGGGTTACACCTCTGGGAGAGAGACAGCACATGTGACCGGGGAAACAATGGAGGGATGTTATCAGGGAAGAACAGGCAGCTATGTGCTTTTGTACATATATGTTTTGATCGAGCACAAACACTCCATTTCATGGGTAAAATGGGTGAAACCAAGCCTGAAACACTCCAAACGGCTGTCGTTTCAGAGGAAATCAGGTAGAAATAACAGTCAGAAGACCTTGAAGAGGAGGTCAAAAGGGAGCACTGTGATTGGCTAATGGAGCGTAATTGATCTACAGCGCAGCACAGATGGCACAACAGTTCAAAAAAAAGGGAAAATAGTCAGGATTTCCCAGAAATTTGAATGTGGAAAAAGACCAGCTTAGACAGACAAATGTGCGTGTTCAATCTGGTTTGATGCTGGTCTAGCTGATGGATCAGAATAGCCATGATGTTCACCAGCAAATCTTAGCGCTGAAGGGGTTGACCAAAGAAGTCATGCTAGTTAGTTTTTTTTTTTTTTTTTACGGCATGCTGCTAGAAACCATCTTTCCAAACAACAGTGCCCATCCATTTTTTCTGAAGCCTGGATTATGGAAATATTTTTCCCATAGGGATTTGAATAAAAGTCTTCATTAAGGAGTTATAAAACATCAAACCCACCAGCTACGAGGAGGATAACAACATTACAAACTTTGATTTAAAGCCAAAAAATTATGTAAAGATTGGACCATAAACCGTGTAGGCCTACTTACCGGCTGAACTACAATCCCTTACAGCATAGCAAACATTTAAGTAGTTTGAGAGCGTAGAGAAATCTAAAAACTGAAAAATACTGCCTCCGCAGGCAGGATAGGGAGGGTAACAAGGCCCGTCTGAATCCAATGGTCGTGCCACATCCTGTCTCCTGGGATATCTTCATCTGATAGACTTTTGAAGGCAGCATAGTTGGTTCCTTTTCTGCCTTTGACAATCCTGTGCGTTACATTCCCTGACTGTTGAGCTAAAAAATAAAGATGGCATCTGAAATTTGAAATTGGTGGTCAATTTGTGTGTAAAGTGTACATTTTTACCAGTTTTCCCGCTTTTGATGACATTTATACCGAGAAGTTAGCATTGCAGTAGTTAAATATGCAATTGGTTATCACCAAATCTCTCTTTGTTTTGTTATCGATCATTAATTTGTTACGCTTCCTCAGAAGTCTGTCTGAAATCAGTTTCGGGAGGTATCTTCATGCATAAACGCTGCCTGCTAAGTCATTGCCTGACAGGGCAGCGAGGCAACACGTCAGCTGCCTACGTTTTCAGATGCAGCAATTGACTATCACGTCAATCACAGTGCTTCATGGGAGTGGGTGGATTCTAAAGCCTTGTTTATACTTTCGCCTGGCTCCGCAGCGCGAGCCTCCGCTGACTGTGCGCACACCTCCCCAAATGGCCGATTAATTGTCCCCTACAGTTAAACCATCAGGAATCAGTGGTGAGGAGTAAGGTGCACACGTGACGATGTTCAAAACCACACTACAAAATAAATAAAACCCAGAAAACCTTGAGATTATTACTTGTGACATTAGAACACAATACATGGATATGGGAACATGTATACAACTAAACTAAAGATCCCTTAAATAATTTCTAATTTCACTAAACATTTTCATATAGTTTTTAATGAAAACTTTTATTTTCATTAAAAAGGCTTCTAATGTTTTTACTTCTAATGTAGGCAAAAAAAAATAATTTAAGCAACTAATTTAGAGACATGCAAACTGGGTGCCGGTGAATGTGACTTTTACTTTGGTAACCTGACTGTTGCAATTTTTTTTTTTTTTTTTTTACAGATTACACCTTTTAGGTTTTTAGCACCTTTTGGCGTTCTTTGCTATTTCAGAATGGAAAAAAACTCAGGCTAATGAAAAGAGACACTCAAACACACATATTGGGACCTCAAATGTCTTTTGGTGATTGTGAAGTTATCTTTTTGTGACAATGAGCGATAGTTGCTATCCAGCGCATATTTATTGTGTGTGTGAGCATGTATCCCTCTGCGTTTCAGGGTTCAGGAGTTCAGTGAATATAAATTCTGCTCTGCATACTGCAGGCTATCACTCATTCATGTATTTAATACAGACTGTTTCCTTCCTGAAATTACTTTCAGCGGAAAGGGTTTTCGACTCAGTTGTCATGAGCCGCTCCCTTAGCTTCACTCTGTCCTTCACTGAAGTGCTTTTTATTCATAGATTTGAATGTCTTTGTATCATTAGAATGTCTCTTTCTTGGCTAAAGGCCAATTCATACCGCACAGACAAACAGCAACAAACAATTCAGAAATTTAGAATTGTACGGGATTTAGAATTTGATGAAAAATAACTGTCATGTTCACACTGCCCCGACAGACACTGACAAACACGTATTGAACATGTTCAGTCAGGTGAAAACAAACCCCAACCAACGCCAACAGACGCTGACAGGGGTAACACACTAATCCAACAAAACCCAACAAATGTGTTTGTTGCCGTTTGTCTGTTAATTGGCCTTTTCACATCCGTTTTCTTTGTTAGCATCAGGTTTTGTGAAAAGCCGTAAGCTAAAGTTGCAATGCTAGTGGAAGCCAGGCATGCTAATGGCTATAGCATGCGAGAATACAATATAGATGAAATTCCTTGTGGGAAGGAAAAGCTGAGCTGTAGTAGTTAGCAGGCAACATTTCTACCACATAAACCCTGGTGTCGTTCATATATAGATTTTTATGATGAAAGTTTACAAAAATGTCAAGTGAAAACCTCAAGCCCTCACAGGAAGCCATTAAACTGAGCTATGGCTTTAAACCGCTCTAATCCATGTCTCCGAGTCTGACATTTAAACTTCAGAGCCAGGGCAGCGGTGACCAGAGCCAGCGTTATAGACAGGAAATATCTCTCTGTGTGTAAACACAATTACACGTAATAGTTCAACTGCTGTGACCTTTTAATTCTAACAGACACGATTATTTTTATGGAAACAGGTCATTTTAGATTGTTTCCGAAAAAGACGTTAGGAAATCCTTTTATAGAGGATCACAGAAACGATATGATGCTTATGATATATATCTTTTTTAGAATATTGTATAATATTATATTATCTTGAATCACGGTACATTTACAGATCTATTATTGAATCATTTTAATCAAATTTATTTTAGACAGGAAGGGACGTTGAATATTATAAACCGGTTTGCATATATTAACTCTTGTGCAGAATTACATGTCCAGTCCAGGTGAATTTTACACGACACGATCAAATAAATAGACATTTCAAATGAATTCCTGTCTAAAAAGGCATTTGTGACGGTATTTCCCTGGTTCTAATTATGGCAGGACCGATTGTTTGATTGCTGTTCCTGTATCGCGGGACCCTCATCGCATAAAGTGTGTGTCAGTCTTTTACGTTTTGCCAGTTTGCACATGTCATGTTGTAACTTGCTCAGCTGTACTCAGAAGACACCAAACTTCCATTATAGAGGACAGTGGGGTGTCAGCTAGTGATTTCTCTGTTTGTAAGAGTCGTTAAAAGCTCTGTCTCACCTTGCTGTAATGATTATCTCAGGCTGTGATGGATTCTGAAAAAAAAAAAAAAAAAGGTAAGAGGTGCAAGTTTTATGAGTGACATTTTCCCATATGCCACATATGCGCACTGACAGGAGAATAATGATATTAATAAATTCACCAGAACGATCCGCTTTCGTTCTTTTTGAGGGATATTAACTTTTTTATGGAACTCGGTTCCTCTCTGCTGCCAGATTTTTAATGAAATGACAAAATGACAACATTTAAGGTATATTTTATCTGTTCTGCTCCTAAAGCTGTCTGAGCACTGGAAAGAGAGATTGTAATATATTCCGAGGTTCATTTAATAATGCTATGCAATCGAAAGAGGTGGAGAGGCTCCATGTTGGCTCCGTTTGGTTCAAGCAGGCAAGAAAGAGCGAGTGAACAGAGGGAAGAGAGACAGAACTGATTCCTCCTCACTTAAAGGCTGTAATTACAAGCCTTTCTGCCTGATGGCTGATAAGAGTTTTTGTAATGAATGAATGGAGATATTGAAAGGAGAGAGTGAATGGAATTGGCTTGCATATTTTACTCAAAATAACTGTCATTATAGATCTATTATTGCAACAAAAAAACATACCTGCAGATTTTATATAGAGAATATGCAGTATGTTTTCTTGAGTCACACTTTGATTAACTTAGATTTAAGGGTTTTTAAATGTATCAGCATTCCCTTTCATAGAAATGTTGTTAGTTATTGAAAGGTAATAAAACCAACATCTGAATTACTGTTTCCTAATGGTTGTCATCCTGGCAGAAATTAGTATTTGGGAGACCTGTATGGAATCTTAATGGGTACCATCATGTTGAAACAGTGAATGCTTGTAAAGATGCACGCTTTGAAAGGTTTGTGATATTTGGGTTTATTGTATATTGTATTGTTTTTAATGTAGGTCTTTTGTGTTTAGTATTTGCTTTTGGCAGTTTTCACTTACCGTTTCGACAATTTTAAATTACTTTTTTTTTTTCTCAATTTATTTTTATCTAGTGACTTTTATTTTATTTTACTGCAGGTGAGTAGTAATGGTTTAAAGCTTTATATTATAGCAAAAAATGTTTGGGTCAAAAATAAAAGAATAATAATTTTATTCAGCAAGATTGCTTTAAATTGATTTAAAAAATGTATCACTGTTTCCAACATTAATATTAATATATATATATAAAAAAAAAAATCAAAACAGCATATTACAAAGATTTCTGAAGGATCGTGTGACACTGAAGCCTGGAATAATGTCTGCTGAAAATTAAGCTTTGTCATCACAGGAATAAATTACATTTTAAAATATACATAGATTGAAAACAGTTATTTTAAATTGTAATAATATATAGCAATATTATTGTTTGACTGTATTTTTTTAATCAAATAAATGCAGCTTTGGTGAGCATCAGAAATGCATTTCAAAAACCTTACTGACCCCAAACTTTTGGAAAATAGTGTAACATGTTTCAAAAACTATTAATTTGTGGGAATTTTTAATTCTATGAAAGTCATGAAAATATTTTAGTTTACTCCTTTTTTTCAGTTATTGTTTTTAATTTAATTTAACGAAAATGTCTTCATGTATTTTTTAAGAATGTTACACCAATATTTGAACTAGTTTTTACCACACCAGTATGTTATATATTGGATAACTCTTCCTATAGCTAAATGGAACAATGGACTGTGCATATCAGTCAAATGGCCCTCCTCGTCTACTTGGGTGTTTCTTGACCAACACAACCTTGTGATGTTCTATAGCCAAAGGTATGTCCAATTGAATATACATGAAATGTAAAAATCATATTGTGGTATAGAAATCCCACAATTCATCTTTTCCCTGGTTGCCTTTCTTTTCTGAGAGAGAGCGAGCAAGTGAGAGAGGGAGATAGGGATTTGGCTAAGGATCTAAGACATCCAGTAGACCGAGTGAATGCAGCGTCTTCATGATTCAGACAGATGTTTGCCACAGGATGCATTCAGAGGGACTTCCCTTGAGAGCGAGAGAGAGAGAATCTGAAACCCGACCTTCATTTAGCAGCCTTTCAGTCCCCGGTTATCCAGCTACCTGAGGAGATTCCTCTGCAATAGCATTTCGGTCCCGATTTCCCCCCGTGATTCGTTGATATCGTATCGCATATTTGAACAGATGGTGAACCGAAATCATCCGTATATCTGTATGAGCTCCGTACATTCGCACTCTTCTGTCGAGCCATAATGCCCCCTGCTGCGGCTCACGGTAGGGCTTCAGATCAATCTCTCTCTCTTTACTCTCTTTCTTCTTTTCTCACCCTCTTTTACTTCCTTCTCATCGTCGTCCTCCTCTCCTGCTGAGTTTCTTTCACCTGTCTCCATGTTCGGCTCTGATCAGCGCCTGAATGAGAGAGCTATTTACACTGACTGACAGAATGAGACTCCTGCCAAACTCGATAGAACTAGCGTGTCAGGGTGAGTTTTGTGTAAAGAAAATGAACGGAGGGAGGGCCGATCGTTTTTAGTTAGACGGTGACCAGGCGGAGGACATCCTGAAACGGTTCAGGTTATCACGGGACTCGTGCGGTTCGGATTCTCGTTGTAGATTCTTGCCTCTTGATGCCTGGGAATGAGGCGTTCATGAAGCGTTTTCGAAACGAGGAATCTGCCATCTATTTATAACTTATGAAGCTCATGAATTTTTACTGATGCTGCGGAGACGTAAGATGTTATTTCGGGAGGATTATGGTAAAGGTGCTTTCTTGAACTCTCTTTCCCTGCACTTGATATCATCTGAACACTCACCCTGATGTTGTCTGAACTCTCTACACCCCTTAAAAGCAGTTCTGCGAGGAAACGCTTCTGGAGCTGTAGGTTTGGAGACTGCGTGTGGGAAGCAGTCGTGTTTCTCTCTCTCTCTCTTCTCCTTCTCCACCCTCCATTTCTTCGGCGTCTCACGGCTCAGTGTGATTCATGATTAATGTGCCTGTCATGCTCATCAAGAGCTCAGAAAAGCCTTTTGGTTGTTCATAGTCCCTCTGTTTCTTTAAGCTCTTCTATTCCTTTAAGCTTGTTTCTTTAAGCTTTTCTCTGCTCTTCTCTTCTCTTCTCTTTTTTTTCTTCATGTTTTGGCACATCTTTACTTCTCATTTCTGTTAACCTCTGATTTCTTCTGGCCTCTTCTCTCATCTTCTCTCGTTTCTTCTTTTCTTTTCTTTCCTCGACTCTTCTCTTCTCGTCTCATTTTGTCACATCTTGTCTCTTTTCTTGACTCGTTTCTTAGTTTTGCTTAATTTTTCTTTCCTGAGCTTCTCCAATCTCCTCCACTTCTCTCAGTCTTGTCTTTTCTCTCATCTTTTCTCCTTTCATCTCCATCCACATTTCTTTTCAGTTTCACTTCATTTATGCTTTACTTGCGCTTTGTTGGTCCATAGAGAGGGATGGACAGAATACAGTATGTGTGTACCTGTATGTAAGCACATGTGTATGTTCACAGCATATACTGTGTAGTAGAACATCAATATTTGAACAAAAAGAACAGAAGAGCTGTCAACCATGGCGCCGTGGGGTTTAAGAGTCAGGAGGTCACACTGTACCCAACTCACCATTGAAAGTAGGCTGGATCCAGGAGTCTTTTGATGAAATCACAGGATATGGGAGAAGATGTAGTGTTCTGCAGGGTGTTCACATCATGTAACCGTCTGAGGCCTAATGCTGTAATGCCGGGTTAGACTATACAAAATATGTTTGTCTGTTACGATCAGATTATGAGATTTTGATTCCTAAATTCTACCCTAAGTCAAACGGATCATGCCAAAATCGGACCGATATCGTAAATGAACCCGGCTTAAGACACTGTAAACTACAGCTGTGTAAAAGCAACCCAGTTAAAGAATCCGGTTCTTATTATCAGTGTTGAAAACAGTTGTGCTGCTTAGTTTATATCATTGTTTGAATGAATGTTGCAGGATTATATATGCTGGGGTGTCACCCATGTCACGGATTGTCCCAGGGAACGTACACACATACTGAACAAATGTATACCTTGAATGCGCACTGTAAGTATCCTGGTCCTACCAGACTCTCGTACATTTCATTTGTACAGAGAGTCTGGCCTCTCTCCATTGACAAGCGTTAACTTCTTTGAAGGCGGGTCCTGTGTTGAAGGTTAAAACTATTGGATCTGCCCAGAGCCACGCTGGATCTGCCATAACCAATCGCTAACCTTTGGCCGTGAGTCTCGTGGCGTATGTCAACTAGCGCACGACCTCAACGTCATCGTTCTCAACCACTCCCTCTGTTCGCTGATTGGACCGGTAAAAAATTGATCGGAGAAAGCCCAAAAATATACCGCAAGACCAGACGTAGTACTGAAGGAAAATGAAAATTGAGCGGAAGTATGTTGGAGGGCAGAGCCAGGCTACTTTGTAAGTTGCTTTGGATAAAATTGTCTGCCAAATTCATTGATGTAATGTAGTTCAGTAGAGAAAGTATTTTAACAAAAAGTATACATAAGTGAGTGTCTCCAGAAACTTTCCATATTGCTCTGGGTTTGGCTGGTGATTAATAGCTTGGTTTTAGATTTTGGATGGTGGTTTACATGATAATATTTGGTCGCATTTTTAGATTAGGGTACGATTCTCACTATTAACTAACAATTAACTATGACTTTTGCCTCAATAAACTCCTAATTACTGCTTATTAATAGTTAGGGAGGTAGTTGTTACGTTTAGGTATGGGTAGGAATTGTGTATAGGAATGTAGACTAAGTTCATGCAGATTAAGGCATTAATATGTGCTTTATAAGTACTAATAAACAGCCAATATACTAGTAATATGCATGCTAATAAGCATTTTAACAGTGATAATTGGTCCCTAAACTGTGTTACCGAATCTTTTTATGAACGGTTTACACATAAACATCAGCCAGCAAAAGTCAGATGTCTTTCCACACTTTTCCGGTGATCAAAAGTCAGTCATCAAGGTGCACAACAGTTTGACATATTGAACAGATTGTACTTAAATTTCCATTTTTGTTTTGCATTAACATCAAATATAGCATCTAGTGTAACTAAAGTAATCCCTAATGTGAGTACTTGCCTACATCACTGCTTTATATACTTGTTTTACATACTTCATGGTGATGGCTGCTGATCTTTTCTAATACTTTGTGCGTGCCTGAAACAAGTATTACAACTAATGCAATGATTCGCTCTCTTTTTCAAAGGAAAAGGAGATATGTGAACAGAGCTCTGGGGCTTCCTGGGAACTTTGATCCCGTGGGACTGCGATTAGAAAAAGAAGCGACTCTCAGTAATATCACTTAGTGTAAAGCTCTTTGGAGACGGATGGAAAAAAATAAAGAGAGAAAGTCTTCGATCTAGAGCACTCCGGAAGGACCCTTGCTGTCTGTTCGCTAAATCTCTTCCACACATCCAAGAATCCTTTCAAAGGAATTTCATACCATCTGAAGTGCTCTGAAAATGATAGGAGGCATCTTCTGTGTGCTTCTTGAGTTCCTTGAACCATCATGCCAGCAAACTTTTATGCGCCCGTCCGTCCAGAAGTTTTCATGGTTTCGTTTCAGCATTTGATGTAACCGTCAAACACGTTGCATCAAATTGCAGCACATTAATAATGACTCTTTCTTGACTGACCGTTAAGAGTCTGGGAGAGCATTACACTGCATCACAGGGGACGAGATCAGAAGCAAACGAAATTCGACAAAACTTAATTCTACCATCTGAGACGGCCTAATTATATTCAGTCCAACGCAAGTACATGCACAAAAGCGACACTTCCTAACCTTTTCTGAAATGTCACTGTTACTTAAGGATGTTTTGTTTGTACTAATTAGCTAACGACTGTGGCCCTGCATTTGAATTTTGAGTAGTGCTGTAATTACACTTGCGCTTTGTAAATTTATGTAGTAGCATCTGTTTTATTCTAAGTAATGATATTTAGGATCAGCTTTAGAGACTGCAGTATCTCTCTCTCTCTCTCTCTCTCTCTCTCTCTCTCTCTCTCTCTCTATATATATATATATATATATATATATATATATATATATATATATATATATATATATATATATATATATATATATATATATATATATATATATATATATATATATAACTAACTGTTTTCTGTTCCAAACCTGGTGAAGTCTATGGCAGCATGTAAACTGCATTAAATTGCTAAAGTCACAGTAAGGCATTTGCCGTGTTACAAAAGATTTCCATTTTAAATAATTGCTAAACTTTCTATTCATCAAATAATCCTGTAAAAAGTAACACGGCTTCCGCAAACATATGTGACCCTGGACCAAACCAGTCACATGGATACATTTTATGAAATTGAGATTTATACATTATTTTAACGCTGAATAAATAAGCTTTCCATTGATGTATGGTTTGTTAGGATAGGACAATATTTGGCTGAGATACAACTAGAAAATTTACAAAATATCTTCATGGAACATATTTAATTATCCTAATGATTTTTGGCATAAAAGAAAAATCTATAATTTTTACCCATGCAATGTAATGTTGGCTATTGCCACATATATACCGGTGAGACTTATGACTGGTTTTGTGATCCAGGGTCACATATTAAGAAGCACAACTTTTTCAACAATGGCAATAAGAAATGTTTCTTGAGCAGCAAATCAACATATTAGAATGATTTCTGAAGCATCATGTGCCACTGAAGACTGGAGTAATGATGCTGAAAATTCAGCATGGGACTAAATTACATTTTAAAATATATTAATATAGAAAAGAGTTATTTAAAATTGTGATAAAAACAAATGCAACCTTGGTGAGCAGCATAAGAGACTTCTTTTTAAAAACATACAATCAAATGACCCCAAAATTTTGAATAGTAGTAGACAAAACAAGAATCATAATTCAGTGTCCTACTTAAATAGCATTCGTGTTATTTAAAATGCTCATTGGTCACCGTGATTTTTCCATGTTAGACGTGTTCCTGAGTCAACAAATTTTGTTCATCCTAGAACAATATTCCTGTCCAAAAATGTAGTCTTAACCCTTCCCCTACCTCTAAATCTAACCCTACCCATAAAACCAGAGAGAAATGATAGATGAATAACACTGATGTTGAAGCACCTAACCCTGATTGTAAGCCTAAACTTGATTAACTCTAAACTTGCCTCTTAAATCTGATTGGTTGATTGTAATGTTGTTCAAGGATCAACAAAGATGTTGGTGTGCTTGGTGAAATCACTTTTACCACAGCTCATTGGGTAATGGAACAGTCTCTATTTTATGTCTCTTATGTGTTTGCTGCTTTGAGTATCAGTAAACATTTGATTACTAGGCTTTTGACGGGCTGCTTTTGTAACGAAGCATTATGGGACATCTTTATTTTCCCATCAGCAGTAATCCGGAGCCCAATCACATTAGCTCTTTTGTTTTTTATTCTGTAATTTTACATCAATCTATTGTTGTGTTTCCACGCTCTATTTCCTAAACTTCCATCTCCCCCTTCCTTCACCCCCCCCCCCCCCCCCCCTCTCTCTCTCTGTTTCTCTCTCTCTGTGTTATCCAATCACACGCTAGATTCTTTAATCTGGTAATAAACACTGTGGAGTAATTACAGAAATCCCAGAATGCTACAGTGCAGAGCTGAAGCATTTAAAGGGAGGGTTCAGCCTGTGTGTGTGTGTGTGTGTGTGTGTGTGTGTGTGTGTGTGTGTGTGTGTGTGTGTGTGTGTGTGTGTGTGTGTGTGTGTGTGTGTGTGTGTGTGTGTGTGTGTGTGTGTGTGTGTGTGTGTGTGTGTGTGTGTGTGTGTGTGTGTGTGTGTGTGTGTGTGTGTGTGTGCGGGAGGCTGATCTACATGTGTTATTGTTCAGGCCGTGGGTGAGCTGTATGTTACGCGGGTTCATCACCCTGCTGAGAACTGCCATTATCGTGATCTCGCTACCAGCAGTCTGTCAAAACTCCCCAAGGTGCACTTCTCTCTCTTTCTGTCTGAAATGCACGCTTTGCACCATTTTCCACAGGATTTGCAGAACAGAGGAAAATACAGCTTACTTTTGTGCAGAAGCTCATATTTTCACTGTATCTGCAGTGAGTTCCAGAAGTGTGAGACCACTAGTGAAAAAGGTTTTCTTTTGGAAAGTTTTCTCAATTGCATGCCAATTTATGTTGTCACAAAATGTATTCAGCACCACAATTAGGGCGGAAAAATCACATGCATTTTAGGATTTCTCTTAGTATCTGATTTGTTTCTGCTTTAATGGCAGCAGTCGGATGCATGAACTCAAATTGTGTTACACAAATTTGTGTAAAACCTGATGATCATGTTCTCCAGCATACAGTGTATGCCGTCGGTGTATGAATGAGTGTATGAATGGGTGAATGTGAGGCAATATGTAAAGCGCTTTGGTGGCCATGGGTCTGTTAAAGCGCTATATAAATGCAGTCCATTTACCATTTCCATTTACAGTATGATTCAAAGAGCATCTTGTGTTTCAATGGAAGTAAGAACATCTGACCTTAAACAGTTCTTCTTTAACATTTCTTATTTATTTTGCACCATAACTTTTCTGTTTAAAAAAAAAATCTAAATAATCTTATTTCTGGATTTGGACTCCATTATATCTAAACGAAAACTTAGCCAATGGAAATTGGAGCCATTCATGCATTCGAGTCTAAATAGAAAGCATGTAGCCTGGTCTGGTTCTTTTTGTGTACATTTAAGTATGATTCTCTTACTTTAGAATCCTATGTGCTTATCTGATTAATACAGTTATAATGTGCTAAAAAAAATAACAATAATAAACTAGAATATAATTTTAAAGAAACTGCCTTATTCAATAGTTTCAATGTGGTTATCTATCTACCTTATTTTGACAGTAACTTGGCTCACTACAACTTGAAAACTGCTTCCCTAACAACGTACTAGTCACTTCTAGCACACAAAATATGTTGACATATATACAATCTAACCACCATTCCTTTACCACTTCTAGGTCAGAATAGTTAGCTTGTTTGTATTTCGTGTGTGTGCGACGTATACCTCTCAGCATGACAGACAGGTGTGTGTGTGATAAACTTATTGCTCGGAGCTGATGGCAATGACATCTTGTTTTGCTCCCGTAGCGTGAGATGTATCTAGCGTCCGCGGTTATTGCCGGGGTGGCCCGCCACTCGTATATCATTGCTGTGGAAACCTGCTCGGCCCTGACAGCGGAGGGGGGATTGAGAGGATGCGGTCGGCCATTTTGGTGTTTCTGCCGTGTCACGCTGTGGATTTAGAGAACAGATTGGTGCTTTATCAACTAATGCAAATGGGAAACATTAAATAGCTGTCAGAAGACTTGATACAGGGAGGTTTGGAAAACACGCAAACGCTCAATCACTGAAATCATCCTCTCGTTCGCTCTCTCACTCACTCTCTCTCTCTCCTCACGCACATACACACCGCTCAAAAGCCCCTCAGAGAGGCAGTCAGGATTGTGTTATTGTGTCTGAGTCGTGATTGCATTAGGATGTCATGGTCACTTTCGTTCTATCAAGAACTAACACTACATAACAAAAGCACCACCACAGAGAGAAACAAACACAGGAAAAGCCCAGGTCTCCTTGGATTGCACGCCTGCAGTCTCTTAAAAATAAAAGCTTCAAACCAAAACAGTTTTCACTCTGATGCCACAAGAGAGCCATTTTGACTTGCATCATATTTGTTTAAAGAACTTAGTCAAACTTTTTTTCAATCTCGAGGGAAGCATAGTCAGAGCCAAACATGAACATTCTACAGGTACCAAATGTGATTTAATAATTGATTCGATGCTACATAAATGTAGTCCGCCAGTTGGCCAGCAATTGTATTATGCACAACATTATTACTTTGTATAGATCAAATTTTAGGAATGATAGTCTGACTCATGATTTAAGCTATTTTAGCGATTCAAATCAAACTGTCTACTAAAGAAAACAGTTGAGCAAACTCATTAATAAAAAAATTTGTATTATTAATGGTAAAAAAGATTTTGGGTTTATTATTATTTGTGGTGAAAATTCATTTGTTACATTTTTGTATAATAATATTAATTAGTCCATGTCTTAAACAACTTGTATCGCTCCTAAAACTTGACAAAACAATCATCTTTTTAGCATAAATATTTAAAATGTAGATGTCTTTTCATTCCTGGATAAATGGACCAAAACAAAGTCTTTAACAAATCTTTATTTTCATTCCAGGGTAAGATTGATTGTTTTGCTCGGTTGTTCTGGAGTGTGTTTCTATGTGTGTTAACACTCTCTCAGATATAGTTTATTTTCCGTCAGTAACAAACATATGGTCCTCCCCTCAATAACAGTTATCGTTCTCTATAAATCAGTCTGCATAGAGATGTGACAACGTCCACGAGTCTCTTTCCACCCGTTCTCATTTGCACTTTCCCTCTCTTTCTCACTCTTTTTCCCTCCCCCCCACTCTTTCTCGCTATCCTTTCATCTGTGGCTCAGTCGGATGACTATTTTTCCCTTTCATCAGACTGCCATCATGTCAAGCACTCCTGAACATCTGTGATGGTGGCTGGATAAAAGCGTGTGGTGTGCGAGTCCAAATGTGTGCTCTCGTGTTTGAGCGCGTCGCGATTGTGTATTTGCTTGTAAATGTGAATACATTTGTTTGTGGGCGTGCAAAATTAGCATTAGCACACATTACAGTATGGAACTTCACGGTCCAATATGTTTGTCCATGTTTTTGAATATGAATGTGTTCACACTCCTACCTGGTGCTCTCTGTGTGGGAGTATTCATTCTAAAAAGAAGCATGAGCACAAAGCATTGGGATGATACAAACAAGACACTACCATTAATTCTCTTATAGAAAATAATGTGCGTTTTGTTTACATGTCTGGAACGAAGAGGAATGGGGGTGGAAGATGGAGAGAGAGCCATTGGAATCCTTTTAATGTCTCAATTGTTTCTCCTAGACAGCACTGAAATGAAATTAAGGACAAATGGAGACTTTTCTCCTACTTACATATATTTTTATATTATCTTACCAATTACTTCAGTTTCAATAGAGATCTCAGTACCGTAATATCTCAAATTTTGCTAGCTTAACCAAGATACCAAATAGATTCTAAAAATTTGTGTCAGATTTTTCTGACACAAACTATGTGTTCTACACATCATTTGGTCTTGATGAATCAGACTGAAAATACACTACTTTTCAAAAGGTGCTTTTTATTTATTATTTGCGTTAGATTTGTGTTTTCAAAAGTATCTTATGCTCACAGAGGATGCATTTATTTGATCAAAATTACAGAAAAATATTTTATTACATTTATTACAAATAACAGTATATAACAGTAAATGTACTTTTCAGCATCGTTACTCCTGTCTTCAGTGTCACATGATCCTCCAGAAATCATTATAATATGTGCTGATTTGGTGCTCAAGTAACACTTCTAATTATTAATGTTAAAAACAGTGTTGCTGCTGGGATATTTTAATATGTTTGTGTGAATTGTGATAAAAATGTAAAAGCAACATAATTTTTTTTAAAAACAGCATTTATTTGAAACAGAAGTATTTTGTAACAATGTAGACTTATTCATTTCTGTCAAAATAAGAAAGAAAAAAAATCTTACTGAGCCCAAAATCGTAGATCTATATTATGACATTATTTTAGAAAGGGTTAAATAGTTATTTGTCTTTTGGTTAACATTATTTTCCCCATCCTTGAGTCCTAGGTGATGTCAGCCTAAAAGGAATGTTATGGTAGTGAAAGTTCATGTTGCTGAAAGATCACAATGGGACAATTTTTTAAGGAAATAACATGTGTTGATAAAAAATGTTCACAGGAATGTATATTAGAAAAGTACATGTTGACTTTAAGTCTACTGAGCTATGAAAGAAACACTTGAGTGATAAAATTGTCCTCTGGTGTGAGGGAGACCGTAAGAGAAGGAGGGGCAGGTGCGAGGGCTGTGATTTTCTCAGTGTGAGCAGCACACGCAGGCATCTCTCTATTCATTCTAATCAGGATGAATCAGGTATGTTTGCCAGAGGATTACGCACCTGTGCACGCACACACACACACACACACACACACACACACAGTTTTCCAGGGAAGGATTACTATTCAACAGAAATCTCTATTATGCTTATTTCAGTCAGGGGGAATCGTTTCCAAAATATCCCATCCAATTACGTCTGTGACAGTTTTATTAGTGAGGGAGAGTCGTGTGTGTGTGTGTGTGTGTATACACACATGCAGTGACAGAAAGAGAAATGGAGAGTGAGCATGAGAGAAAGGTGAAGAGCGAGGGAGAGGAGTGCTTTAAATCACTGTGTGCTTTGAATCACTGTGGATATTTCAGCTCCTGTCACTCTTGTGTGGCTCTTTTATCCACGAGACACTTTTAGATCCTAAATCTTTCTCCAAATATCCCTGTGTGAAATGGAATTTCACACCCGTACATGGTCGATTTCATGGGGCATGTCAGAACAGGTTTCCAGTTTTTAATAGCCATTTTATTATAGATTTACAGTGCTTTTATGAGATTTTTTGGCTTTTGACCCTTTATTTGACAGATACAGTGTAGGGTTACAAGACATTTTAGGGGAGAGAGAGTAGAGAAAGATAAGGAAAGCACAGCACAGTATGTGTCTGCTTGTCTCCAGCCAAAAAAATGTTTTATTGTTTTTTCTCATCATATTTATTAATTTTTTCTCTAGATTTCTTTTCATTCTTTAATGTCATGAATGTTATATTTCTTTGTCAGGTTGCTTTGCACTATTTTCATTTTTCCCTGTTTCGGTTGTATGCTGCAATGTACAATTTGTTTTTATTGCTTTTATTGCTGAAATAATACTTTCTTTTCCTGCATTTTGCTGTGAAAGGACCTTTACATTAGCCAAAAATATAACTTTTTTAGTTATGAAGCATGCTCACCCCAGGTCTGAAAAAGTAACACAAAAGTGATGTAATGCAATTGGTGACTTTTTAAGGGAGTAACACAATATTGTAATGCATTACTTTAAAAAGCACAACACTTCAGACACAAATTTAGTTTTTGTTTTGTCTGTGTTTATTGCAGAATTTGATGGTTTTCTTGTATAGAATGGAACAATTTTGGTTTTGAGCACAATCATAGTATAAAGGTTTAATGAAGTGAGAGCTTTACCCAGAATTTCACAAGATCAGCCAAGTCCAGTTCTCGCTGTGACCTCAAATGCTCACAGAAGCCGACTCAACTGTCACATTGACTGTGATATAGCACATATATTCGCCTACAATTATCGTCCTAGAATTTGCTAAAAGCATGAATAATGTTTATGAATCTGTCTAGCTTATGTTCACATAGAATAAAGAATGTAAAAGTATCGCAGTGAAGTGCAATATTCTCTTAATATTGAAATATGACTTTATTTATAATCAACATTTTTATCATGATCATTACAGTGAATGTGGGATTCCTGGAAACGTGGTGCTGCCTTAGGACAGTCACAAATTAGGTATTTTAGGAGGCAGCGTAATTAAGTTACCCACCTTTTGGAGAAGCATTTGCGTTGGCAAGCGTGTACATGGTGCCTGAAAATGTTGCCTCCATTAGCAGCTCGCTAGGTTTTGGAACAGAGCAAATATCTGCATATAATGTGAAACTAGGGAGCCAAGCTGAGCTGTCCGTGGTCCTGAAAATGCTTATGCTATTGAGTATCTGCTGGCTGTTGTCCATGGTGCTGAAATTCACCTTCAGCTGCTTTAGGGCAGTTTTCACTTTATCTCTCGTTGTCACCGGCTCATGTGGCGCTCGTTTGAAAACGTCATCCAACCTGAGAGCGCTTTTCAAAGTGATTGACAGGCCAGTTAAGGAGTGAGTAAGCTTGCTTTCAGGGAGCCCTGGCTGATGTGTCTGATTATAGGAACTCGCAGATAGGTAGCTGTCATCCGAGTGGATTTGCTCGGTTAGACGTTTTTACTTCATGTTGAATGAAACTGACTTTCCTCCTAAAGCTGACTCCTAATTCCTGAATGTTTGTTGCAGGGTCACGTGATGGTCTCTCAGCGATGTCTGGAACGCTGCCTCACTTCCTGCAGGAGCCCGATGATGCGTACATCGTCAAGAGCAACCCCATCAAACTACGTTGCCGTGCACGGCCCGCCCTCCAGATCTTCTTTAAATGCAATGGGGAGTGGGTCCATCAGAACCAGCACACTTCCTTGGAGCACATCGAACTAGGAACCGGTAAATGCACACACTCTGTCCTTCTCTTTAGTGCAAATTCTATCTGTTTCTGTCTTTCAAATACAAACATCCAGCAGTGCCTGATGGGAGAGTGGTGTCTAGAATTTCAAATCCTACAGCAGCAGACATTCGGCTCAACTTCTCCCGCCATTTCATCTTTCAGTTCACTGCCCATCAAACATAGTGTGCTATCTGTAAGAGCTTGAAAGAGACTGATTGTTGCATTTAGTGTTTGCTGGTGCAGATTTTGACAGCTGAAAGGACTGATCCAGTGATGCAACACAGTGAAATATTACTTTCATCCCCCCTGTCAGATCAGTACTTGACCCAGCTGTGAATTGCTGCTTTATATTCAAAAACGTTTGAAAAGCAGCCTGGCTCATTTCAGGCATGTTTTTACCTTTTGTACTTATTTCTCTCATCTTTATCTGTTATTGATAAAAGAGATCAACAAGAGAACTGTTAGCGGCTGAAAAGATTTACAGATTTTGAATGCTACCTGTATTGAAAGCTTTAAAATAGACTGCTTGTGAGGACAAAAGCTGACTTTTTGCTGCTTATGTTAGACAATAGACCGGAAGCCATTCACTTCCGATGGAGGGTTCAGAGTATCAATGTGAATATTTTACATAGTATGCAATTCATCATACATCATATCAATCAATGTGCAAACAGTGAAAGTTGTCAGTACATTTCAATTTACATTTAATCATTTAGCAGATGCTTTTATCCAAAGCGACTTACAAATGAGGATATATATATATACATATATTAATTATAGAATAATGTGTGTTAATATTAACGGGTCACGTGTTGACGGAAAAGTTTGCAAGCTTCTGGAGGGCACATAAGTCTGAAGTAGTGAGTTTAGGTATGGGGGAGCAGAGCCAATGGTTGTTCTGTAGGCACTAGGCAAACATTAGTGCCTTGAATTTGATGCGAGTGGCTATTGGCAACCAGTGCAAATTGATGGAGAGGTGTGACATGCTCTCTTTTCGGCTCGTTAAAGACCACTCTTGCTGCAGCATTATTTATCCATTGCAGAGGTTTGACAGTACAAGCTGGAAGGCCTGCAAAGAGAGCATTACAGTAGTCTAGTCTGGATAGTTCAAGAGCTTGAACAAGGTTCAAGTTGCATGCTCCAATAGGAAGGGGCTGATCTTCCTAATGTTGTACAAGGCAAATCTGCAGGATGTCTGTGAAGTTTAACTGTTCATCAATCACATCTCAGAGGTTCCTGGCTGTCTTGGAAATAATTATGGATGACAAACCTAGCTGAATGGAGAAGTTGTTCTGCTTCAAAGAAAGAAGCAGTTCTTTCTTTGCAAGGTCGAGTTGAAGGTGGTGGTCCTTCATCCAGTCCGAAATGTCTGTCAGGCAGCCAGAAATGAGAGCAGCTTCTGTCAGATCATCTGGCTGAAATGAGAGGTACTTGTGTGTCATCAGTATAGCAGTGATAGGAAAAGTCATGTTTCTGAATAACAGATCCTAGTAATGTCATTACGGAGAATAGAAGTGGTCCAGGCACTGAGCCTTGAGGCACCCCAGTAGGTAGATGTTGCGACTCAGACACCTTACCTGTCCAAGACACCCTGAAGAACCCAGGTAAGACTTGACTGTCAATCACTGGAGTGCGATTCCTGAGATGCCCATTGTCGTGAGGGTTGAGAGGAGGCTCTGGTGGTTAACCGTGTCAAAATCAGCAGACAGATCCAGCAAGATAAGTAGTGATGATTTGGAATCTGCTCTTGCCAATCTCAGAGCTTCAATTACCGAGAGCAAGGCAGTCTTGGTTGAGTGGCTAATTTTGAAACCAGATGGGTTGTTGTCCAACCAGTAGAGACTTGGTTGAACACGACGCACTCAAGTGTTTTAGCAAATGGAAGAATGGATACTGGCCTTTTTCTAAGTGCTGGGTATAATGGTTTACAATAATGGTTTACAAAATAATATATAATGGATGGTTATGACTGAGGTCAGAATTATGCTACTGTTGAGAAGTTTGGGGTAAGTTAGATTAATTTTTTTTTTATATAGTTTTGTTCATTAAATGTGTGCACTGAATCGATCAATAGAGACCCTAAATGCATGTAAGTAGTAAGTAGATGGTTGCTCTCACTTTTTGCTCCATAAGAAGATAAAAATAATACCTATTGTTTTCCCGAGTGAGAGTGTGTTTGCAAACAAATTGAAGTTACTGCACATTGTCATATTTGTCATATTTATTGCTCCACTTAGCGGTTATCCATATTTACGTTATTTGATTTAATTTAAAAGAAAATACTATGTGGTAACCCAGAAATCACTTTATTTCCTTTATGATCCTACTGTTGTAATTGTTTATGTATTTATTTGTTCACATACTGCAGTGTGAAACAGGTCTTATGGTGCACTTATAACAAGGACAATCCCCTGGAGTCACATGGGGTTAAGTGCCTTGCCACAGGCACAATAGTGCTTGGATTAGCCCTTGTGGGGTTCAAACCTACAGCCTTTTCGCTATTATTCCACATCTTTAACCACTAGGCCAGACCACCCCATTGTAAAGTAAGAGGAACCTACTGCTTATAAATATAACATCAGCTCACATGCTGAAACCCCCCAGGCTGATCTCGGATCATCTGCTAAAATAAACATCCACCTCAAATGTGATGTTGCATGTGCCCAGCTTGCTATCTCAGCTTCCTCTTAGCACACTTACAGAGATCTTCTATCCGTGCCCGGCATTGACTATTGAGTCTCAGCAGGTTGTTGGACTGTCTAATCATCTCTGTACATCTGTGAGGCTCCGTTGATTAAGACCAGGCTCCCTCGGTCCAGCACAGATACGCTCCGATCGCATCTCTCCGGCGGCAAAGCCGATAAATCAAACTCGGAGAGCAGGAGCAGCGGTGTCCTTGGACTGCCTGCGTGCCTGCCTGGATTATTTGTCCTGCTAGGCTGAATGGAATCGCTCACGGATGGATGGTTGGTAAATCTGTCAGTACTTTTGAAGTGATGCACTTTTGTGAAGACTGTTAAAGACTGTAAAACCACAGTGCGGGACAGGACGAGGTTGATGCGGTCAATGTGTCTTGGAGACGTCCATATGGACATAAATAAACCCATTTTACCTGCCTAATGTTAATAAAAAGGGTTTATGTGAATCAGTTGCACAAGTGCTGGACCATAAAACAGTGTCGTTCACGTTATAGTAAATATCACCCAGGGTTTGTTTGTTTGTGTAATTTTGAGCATTTGTGTTTGGCTCTGATTCCAGAACAAAGAATTACAGGCATTAATAGAGATGTAAAAGGAAAGCTCCGGCTTTACCGCCTCATGTTCAATGAACGCCATCAGGAAGAGCGGCCAGCTTGCAGGTCTGTTTCAGAATCAGCCAGCTCTATTTCCTTCCTGTGGCCAAACACACAAACACAGCAGAGCTGGCTAACAGGACTGGACACCACTGAGATTCTCTGGCATGCTAACAGAATCACGCAGAAGCAGGACAGTGCGATCACCTCCCAAGTTCCAACATCATTCACAGCTCTGTTTGATACTAATGCAACTCTGTTTGATCATAAACACAAGCTTTAAAACCTGTTACTACAATTGTAATTTAATGTAGAATTGTTAAAGAAATAGTTCCCCCAGAAATGAAAATTGTCATCATTTACTCACCCTCATGTCGTTACAAACCTTTATGACTCTATATCTTCTGTGGAACACAAAAGAAGGACGTTTGGGATGGAATGAGGGTGAGTAAAAAATGACAGAATTTTTTTTTTTGGGTGAACTACTTCTTTCAAATCGGCATGATTGCAGCGATAGACTTTTTTGTTCCCTATTGTGAGTGACGTACCTGTATATCCGAGTAAAATGGTTTCTCGAATAAGAAAAAAATTGCCAGTGAACATAAAAGAGAAGAGATGTTGTTGCAAGTTAATTTTAATAAAGATTACTAGGGCAAGTGAATTAAAAAAGACGTGCACAGATAAATCATTTATAATAAATACTGCAATATTTGATTTTTTATTATTATTATTATTATTTTTTAAATTGTCCATTTTTAATCCATGGTGACTTAATTTGATTTAATCCATCTGCACATCTTAAAAAATATAATAGGTGGAAAGCCCCAATATATATATATATATATATATATATATATATATATATATATATATATATATATATATATATATATATATATATATATATATTGGAATTAGAATTGTTAGCATTGTGCCTGAGCTAAGAGAATGACGATGAGTGTTTTTTTTTAGGGTGACGACTGATGATCGCCAGGTGTGTGACCTTGCAGACACACCTCAGGTGTTGGCGGTTCACTATGCGGTCAATGATTCATAATTCAGTCATGATGTGTTAGCCTAACTGAGAGTGTGCATCGTGCACCTGTGCCTGATAAAATGTGCTGGTTTCTTTAATAATTATGAGGACTGTGGTGGCTTTTATGCTGGAGCTTCATGAAAATGTATTTGATAGTGCTCTGTGAGCTGCTAAGCCCGTGAGGTTTCAGTTGCTCGTGTTGCCTGGGGCGATAATCCTCTTGGCTGCAAATGACTGTAATGTTAAAGGTATTGTTCTGCCATTATTTACTTGGCTGCTGTATTACTGGTCTTTTGAAGTTATTTGATAGATTAGTTTGAGTAACAGACAGAAATTACATCTTTATTCCCTGACATCATCAGTTGATGGCACAAGAACAGTTACCAGTGATTTGAAAATGAGAAGCGAATCAATGAACACGTTAATTTGGTTCACAATTCACTGTTCATGTATCAGACTGATTCAGTTGATTTGCGTACTTACTAATTCATTATTTACAGCAGTTCTTGAGTTGAAATTATTTCCCACACAAATTGCTATTATCTGCTGTACGAGTGAGTGCTAGATCAATGAATGAACCATTCTTTTGAGTCAGTTCTTTTTAACGAACCAGTTGATTTTGTTCACAAATCAGACTGAACTTTTTTTAATTATTGATTCTCAAATTAGACTAATTCATTCTGCAATTGGAAGTTATATTGTTCAGCTTATTGATTCATTGATCCAGTTACAGCCAGTTCTTAAATTCAATGATTATTTACAACACAACTTTTCTCCTGTAAGTGAGTGAGCTTAAGAGCTGATTCAATGAATGAATCATTCTTCTGAGTGGGTTCGATTCAATAAGTCAGTTGACTTAGTTCACAAATCAGACTGAACAACTTGTTAATGAATCAGACTAATCAATTCTCAAATTGGGCTAATTCATTCTAGAATTGGAAGTTGGATTATTCAGCTTACTGATTCATTGATCCTGTTACAGAGGTTCTTGAGTTTAATCTGATTATCACCAAACTGCTGAGAGTTGAACTTAAGAACTGAATCTTTTCTTTTTTAAGTCTGTTCTTTTAATGAACCAGTTTGATCCTTTTCACAAATCAGACAGAATGAATCAATTTTCTGGGTGAACCGTTCCTTTAATAAAGCCCGGAGCTGAAATCATGTGTATAGATATTCAAAAAAAACTGAATGAAATATTTTCTTTTGGCCACCACAGGAAGTGCCTCCCCGGCCAACACTCAACCTGTTGTCATGGTGATGGAAATGGGCTGAAAGAGAGCAGGAGGGCAGGACAGAGCAGAACAACAGTCAACCAGAGTAGCATAACCCCACTGCTCACTGATCAATACAGATCACACGGCTAAAGCTTCTGATCCTACTACCACTGAGAGAGAAAGATAGACAGACTGAGAGGAAAAAAGAAAAGAGAGAGGAGAGATTTATTAGGAGCGCGATAACGATACAGATCTGCCAAAGGAGAGATTTAAGGAGTGGAACGAAGCGATGGGTGGAGAAAGATGGAGGGTGAGGGAGAAATGAAGGGGAAAAGGGTGACATTACTGAGATTTAAGGGGAAGGGGATGAGAGGATGCAAGAAGTGGATGAAAAGACTAGGAGGAAGAGTTAAAGGGGTAGTTCACCCAAAAATGAGACTTCATTTACTCATCCTCATGTTGCTTCCGATCCCGTATCACTTTTTTTCTTCAGTGGACCACAAAAAAAGAAGAAATTCTGAAGAATGTTCACAAAGCATATTGTGAGTAAGGTCTTGTCAAGGTCATAAAAAGTATGCGAACGCACCATAAAACAGTCCATACAACCTGTGCACTATAAAGACAATTTTTTTTTGCCTTTTCAGAACTTGAAAGTATCAAAAAGATCAGTGTAAGCTTGGGATGTCATGGTGAGGAAATTTAAACACCGGTGTTGTGCCGAATAATGTGACCCACAGAGTTATGTGACCCTATAGGCGCTGTATTGATCTGATCCCAATCCTAACCCTACTGTCCTTACATTATGTGTACAGTCACATCATTCGGTGGATCACAGAATTCGGTATAATGCAGGTAAATAAACTTACCAGTATTATACGATAACACCAGGGTGGGGGGTTGTATATAATTTGAGGGTATCAGGGAGCCACTATTAACATGTGGGTATTGAAATAGCTTTCGAATTCAGGCTTGCACGAACTCTGTGTATAGGAAGCGGCGGTACTGACCGCACATTATACAAGATAAGATATTTGTCAATGATGCTCAGGATCTGTTGCGCACCAAATACCCCCTTAGTCTTGTCAGTCATCTCCTCACGCTCATCTCATAAGTGAAATCGAACTTTCTGTAGCAACTCTGTAAACAGTCTAAGAAATATCTGCTTTTGTGTTCCACTTAAAAAAAAAGAAAGTCAAACAGGTTTGGATCGCCATCTGGGTGAGTAAATGATGACAAAAATTTTCATTTTGTGGTTGAACTGTTTCTTTAAAAGGTCACTGTATGGTGAACATCCAGTGGGCTGATGGGTAAACAGGAGATAGATTAGAGTAGACACTTGGAAGGCAACTACAGAGGGAGGGAGAGAAGGGCACAGCAAGAGATGGAGGGTGAGATGGTCCTCACCTGCTGTTCGGCGACTGCAAGAGGGATTGACGTCCAGCATTCTGCATTAAGATCACAGCTAGCCCACTGCGCCATATCATCTACCGCCAACAGAGAAAGACAGACACAAGACCAGATGCATTGAGATCAGAGAAGGACAAAGACGATGAATAAAAAGAGAAGAGAGGGAGTTCGAAAGAGATGGAGGAGAGGAAAATGAAAAAATGCATACCCTTACGAATCCTCAGGGCTGAATGCGCTATACACTGTAAAATCCGATTAGTTCCGCTTACTCAAAAAAAGCATGCAAACCGATTGCACTTAAAAAACTAAGTACAGTGGAATCGGTATTGCGTGTTGTATTAACAAATCCTTGTTTAGTATGGTAAACTTACTCTTGAGTTTAAGTTACTAAAATAAATATGTGCGATGTACTCCTGACTTAGTATAGTCTACTCAGAATTACTATTTCAAACAACTAAGTAATGCCATGTGAACTTTACTTAAAGCGATTCTGATTTACTTGTTAAAACCATGCAAACCGAAGTAACTGTTACTTCTGTAAATTAAGTACTTCAAACATTAATTTTACAGTAATCAATTGACATTGTTATTCAGAAGATATTCTCAATCTCAAACACCAAATGCTCACCTATATGTTAACTCTGTTCTGCGAACTCACTATACACTTGTCACAAATGTACCAGAGAATAAGTATAAAGTATCATAAAATAGAAATATTTAACACACAACCACATTATAGTTGAAAAACAAGTTTATTCTTTGAACATTAACCATTGGTATTTAATTTCCAATGTTAAAATCAAAGTCTTAAAACCTTTTGAATCTGATAAAGTATACATTACCTTGACATTTTTAATTTTATTCTGATTGTATTTTATCATCTTATTTGTCCAGATAAACCTTGTTATTTCAATCAATCAAATTTTGGCACAGGATTTCACAATTTTGAGTTCTTGACTTGGCTGATAAGTTAACTTTTTTTAACCGGATTATATGTATTAATATGAATTTTTGAGAAATATACTTGTTTTTATGAGTGTATCCAGTACAGAGATGTGTACTGGGAAAACAGTCAAATCTGTACTTTAGACAGCTGATAGAGATACTAATTGGTTTCGAAGAGATTAAAATGTTAGTCATTACTATAAGTGATCAGTACCACTTGAAGACAAAATTCAGATTAAAATTATCAATGTCAAGGTATTAGCGCCAACCCCAGAATGTCTTCTTAAAGAACTAGAATGCGCACACACGCTTATTACACTGCCATAAAATATAAAAATAAAAACATTCTTCAAAGTACAGAGTGAAAGCAACACCCAGGGGTGTGAACAACGGAACGGACAGCGGAATGTTTGCCTATCTGCACATATACAACGGTACCAAAATAGTTTTTCAATAATCTCCCAGTAATATACAGTACACAACATTGTCATTTGTGGAAAAACATCCACTGTGTCAAGTTTGTTCTGTCCCAGGCCAAGCATCACTCGTTGAATGTGTTTTTCATAGCTTTAGGGTAGTCCAAGTGTAGCGCATAGCCCAAACAAGAGGCAAAGTGCTTGAGGTAGGTTCTGGAGAATGTCCATTACAATACCTCCTTCAAGAATGATGGCAGTAGACACTGGGTCAAGATGGAGATGATTTGGAGAGAGAGGCGCATCTTCACTGATGACAGTCAGCAACCCAACAGATACCTGGGCCCAGGCCTCATTACTGTCAGAATCCTGTATACAACCAACAAAAAACAACATTACAACAAGTAAATGTTGATAGGCATTATCAATTGTCATCAAGTCATCTGTCCTGCCAACACTTCCCTCCAGCCTATTTTTATTTAAGTTTTCACTTTACACCCAGCTTAAGAACATGAAGGAAATTAAGCTCTGATGTCTGTCCTAATATACAATTTATTCAGATACTGTATATCACTCTGTGTGCTGCATGCTGTGACCGTTCAAGGGATACTCCCCTTTAAAATGAAAATTCTGTCATCATATACTCACCCTCATGTTGTTTCAAACCTGTATGAATTTATTTCTTCTGCTGAACAGAAAGGACGATATTTAGAAGAATATCAGCTAGCCAGACAGTTTCTGGTCTCATTGACTTCCATAGTAGGAAAAATATATACTATGGAAGTCAATGAGACCAGAAACTGTCTGTTCAGCAGAAGAAAGAAATTCATACAGGTTTGAAACAACATGAGGGTGAGTATATGATGACAGAATTTTCATTTTAAAGTGGAGTATCCCTTGAACTGTCACAGCATGCAGCCCATCTCTGTTCTGAACACACAGTGATATACAGTATGTGCTCCTTAAAGATGTGAGAACTTACAAAGGAGGTGTTGTAGAAGTTACAGGGGTCATCACCAAGAAGAACAGAGATGCTTGGAGAACAACGGTACGCACTGCTGTCACATCTGGTTTCTAGAAGTGGATAGAACAAATACAGTTCAAGAGTTACAATACAAACATTCAAAAGTTACAATACAAACCCATTTTTAAAAGTGTATATGAAAAAGGTGAAACCATGTATGCTTAACAGTGCAGAGAACAGCACAGACTAACACGTCTGTAGTTTACTGACCCTTGAATTAATTTGCTGCACAATTTCAGCCAGTTTCTCTCCAACAAAGTCATTCTCCAAGTTTGTCGTAGCTATCCGGTTGAACTCAGCAAACACCTACAAGACACAGAAAAAATGTAAGTGAGTAGACTGGCTTGAGCCAGAGTGGACATTTTGGAAAACCTTTGGTTACCAGTCCTAAAACCTAAATACACACTTTGTCATAGGAGAAAACAAACAAAAAAGCATAGCAATATCAATACGTACTTGTCTCTGTAAATAGGGCTGGCCAGCGCTCAAGTCTTCGGTCATCTAATGTGCATGTGTTTATATATATATATATATATATATATATCCTCCAAAATGTTGTCTACTGTTATCTCACCTCCAGTGTATTGAGACCAACACTGACAAAGCAGCTGTGAAGAGTCCTCAAGCCAGTCGCCACAAGCACTTCTGTAAAGGACAAAGAATGTCTTAGTTAAAACAAAGCTCCACTTACAGTGATGAGATTTGTAGATTGAAGACACATGTGAATAATTTACAAGCATTACAGAATAATGCTTGTTTTTCAATATAAATATATATAAAAATATATATATAAATATATATCCTCTTATATTAATATTTGAAGATTCAGATTGAGTTTAAATAATTTAAAAAAATTAAGAGTATAAACAATCCTCACTTAAGTATAATTACAGAACAGCAACCACATTTACTTAAAGAAATAATAGTACTTATTTGAAAGAAAGTGTTGGTTTTTTACTAACTTTATTATAGTTCATTAACCCTTTGTACTAAAAGCACAAGTATGATCTAATTTGAAAGCTAACACCTGGCAGTTGATTGTAAATGTAGAATTAATTATTGTCATAATGAAAGATAATTGCTTGAAAGTTTTGTAAAGTTATTAGAAATGTATTTTTTTATTAAATATCTTCATGAAAATAGAAATTTAAGTTGGCATTGTATCAATCTAGAAATGCACTGCTGCTCAAATTTCTGTGTTGTTAATACCCAACATTCGACCAATATACATCCACTGTGTCAACTCGGGGAAAACACAAAATTTGCTGTAGCTACATTTAAATTTTCACTTTCAGTTAAAATAAGATTTTTTAGGTGAAACCAAGATTGCACCAAACATGTGCTCTGGCTGTTATTTTGCTAATGTTTAACAAATGTTAGCTAATGTTGAGGCAGCAGACAGAAACACAAATTCACACACAAATAAAACATAACTTGATTGAAAACTTACCTTAATATTCCACAAGCAATGAAATCGGTACATTTCCAGCAAATGCGTCAGCACAGTCCGACAGGCACCACTGTTGTTGCGAGGAAATTGAACGTTGATAGCTTCTACTGAGCACATGCTCACACCCGAAAATGCGCACAGAATCTATTACGCATGCTCTCACAAGTGCCGCTTCTTCTTCTTTGTTTTTTCTGCACATTAGGCATTCTTTATTTCACTGCTGCCGCTCAATGGTTTAGTAACGTCATTGCATTCTTTGTAGCTACTTGCTTATTTCAAGTAAGCGTCACTCAAATGATTGAGTAACTTGTTATTTTCACGCTGCAATTGCCTTTAACTCAACAAAACCTAGTAAGAAGTATGTATTTTATATTACTGAGTAAAGTTTACTAAGTATAAGTGAGTCAGGAAAGCTATTGGATTTTACAGTGTACATGAGCGAGTGAACAACAGCAAAATGAGCTGTAGCTGCAATCCAGGATTATAAACAGTTACTGTTTAGACTCCTCACAGACATGTTAACAAAGGGCTTTGATTCAGGATTAGCAGTTGCAGTGTCAGTCAAGACGTCTAAAAGGGATTTGAGCACGTTTTCAGTGTCACGTCGCACAAATACGTCCGTAATGCAGTTTGAAGCACTTCCCGCATGTGTCACTGACTAGCATCATTCATCTACGTGGTCATCTGCAGTTGTTAATCCTCAAAGTGGCCATATATATATATATATATATATATATATACTCAGACTCACATACAACACTGTGTGTCCACTGGATCAGAAGGTTCACAGGGACAGCACAGATCTCCGATGGCTTGAGATTGAGCTCAAAGCCAACAGACGGACAATATCCACACACACACACACAGCTGCAGCCCGACGGCTGCCAGCAGTAGGAGAGGGATCAGATCTGTTGGTTTCTGCCAAGCCCTAGGAGAGAGAGGACACTTTGGACGAGGCATCTCTGGACGTGCGGATCCAGACACTTAAACATTGTTACTGTTGTGAGAAGCAGATTCGGTTCTCCAAATCTCTCCCAGACCTCTCCACTGCCACTCAGCAACAAGCCACAAGCCAGATCTCGGCACTGACACAAACACTGCTCTATCTCCAAATGCTGGAACAGGAAAAGAAAGGAAAGGAGGGATGAGGACCATGGGCGAGCAAAGACCAACAAAGCTGCCACTGACTCTCTCGGAGGCTCCAACTCTGAATCTGGCGTGAAAAGTACAATGAAAAAGAAAGTAGGATGAAGACGAGAGCCTGCTTGGAAAGCAGAGAAGGAATACATGAATGCTTTGGGACTAGGAATTAGAGGATGAAGAAAAGGGAAAAAAGAGGAAATTGACTTATTTTTTCTTTCTCTTGGATGGAAAAATGCTTCAGTGTTTTCAAGGTCAAACACAGTATAATAGCAGTGTAAATTTGGCATATTAATAGTTTTTTGAACCGGCTTTTTTATGTTTGAACTGAATAGATTTGCAAAGCCTTTGTAAAGCACTTGACTGTGAGAAAGACATTTGAGTGTAATAACTGGAATGAGGTGACATGACAAATATATATATATTTTTAGAATAATAGAAAAATGTTTTCAGTTTTGAAATGAAAATACAAAGGGTTTACATTTTCCACACTAGTTTACATATAAATCAGTGGTGGGCTGTATTTAGTGTGTTTAACGTAATTGTATTTAACTTAGCAAGCCAGGTTGAGCTGGAAAAAAAAATCTCTTACCATCTTCATTTCCAGAAACCATTGAACATTGACACAGCACTGGAGCATTGACATTGCATAAGCCTGACTGCTTGTCAAACATAACGTTTTTAATATTGCATGAACAAATCAAATAAGACATTCCCAGCGATGCATGTAATCACAAGAAGGAGAATTCCGCTTAGAACCAGCACAGGATGCGACCGAGCTCTGTTCCTGATGGATGCTCAGACATTTCAGCAGTTCATTGTTGGCACAGAGCTTGGCGCGAGTTCAGGAATACAAGATGTCTGTGTGTTTACATGTACAATACAATAAATAAATAAAATAACTGAAACTCTCTGAAGAAGCCAAGTGTGTATTAGAGCCACTCCAGGGAGCAATACAACAGGGTTTTGGAAGCACTATAGATGTGTATCTGGGCTTCGTCGTTAATCCATGGCCTCGAGGTCTTTGGCAGCCATGACGGGATGTCACATTTGGTTGGTTTGTTGGAGATTTTCTTCTTTCTACTCTAATGGATGCATCAGAAACAATGGGTTTACTATCACATATGCCAGGGCCTATGTGTTGCCTGTAAGGCCACACACAACACTGGCATCAACTCCAGCGCTCTCCATATGCCTCACATTCATAATCATTAGTCATGCTTTACTGTTTCCTACTTTTCTTTGTCTGTATACACACACTCTGTCTCTGTCCGGGGCCTGAAATGATGATTTATATGGTTTATTTAAAGTCAACGGTGCCTCCAGTGAAACCGTTTCCTCGGTGGCAGCACTTTGTCCGAGCAGTCAGACTCAAGCTTCTTGTTGTTTAGTTCCAAACTTGGCTTGGGCATCTCGATTCCTCTGAGTATCTGTGGACGAACGCTGGAAGGTTCCAGTTTCTTGGCTGCATCCCCGGGGGCGGAATTGGATGCGACAGAATCTGTATCTGAGGCGCTGTGTACATATCTTCTTGCCAATAGCAATGAATTGAGAAAATGTACCAGCCATAAATATGTCTTACAGGGTTTAAGAATATATATATCTGTGTGTATATACAGTACTGTGCAAAAGTCTTAGGCACGTTTAACCCGGGGGAAAAAACTGGTTTAAGCCAGTTATTTATATATTTTACTATAGTGTGTCAATAGGAAATATCAGTTTACATTTCCAAACATTCATTTTGCCATTGATTATAATAATGCAGTAAGATTTTTGTATCCACAAGGAGTCTTACAACAGCCGGTGCTCCACAAAGAGATCTGATCTAACCGTCATCGAGTCTGTCTGTGATTACTTGAAGAAACAGAAAAAACGTTTTGTACGATTTATTTTTGGTGATAGGATAGTATCAGATAGGGTTTTATTGTGATAGGATAGTAAGCGAGATGGGAGAGAGAGGGGAGACGGATTCGGCAAAGCTCCACGAGCCGGGATTCGAACTCGGGTCGCCTGCAGCGCAACAAACAACGCTATATGTCGGCACGCTGCCCACGAGACTGTCGGCGCCGACACAGCTATTACTATTTATTATCTTATTAGATATTCATTGTCATTATCATTGTTGAAAACCTTTGTTCTACATGATAGTTTTGTGAAAACCTTAATACATTTTTGGGACTCTTTAATGAATATTTCATGCAATTTATTTGAAATCATTTGTAACATTAGTAATGTTGTTACTGTCACTTTTGATCATTTTAATGCATCCTTTCTGAATTAAAAATATTCTCGTAACATTTACAATGCAGTTCAAATGATTGACTCAAAACAACCTGGGAGCAGAACTGAGAGACCATGAGCAAAGATGGCTAAGCATTGCCATTGAGACAAATGGGAAAGCTGACAGACATCATTCTCCTGGTGTTATAGACCTTTCTGATGTCAACAGGTTATTTTTCCAGGTTATTTAGAGGTCTCATTTCTCTCAGTATTTTCAGTCTGTATAACCCATAATGCAGCTGTACAAGTGTTTCATTTCGTATTATCCACAGGAGACTTGACTGGGTATTGCAGGCTATGTATTCTGCAACGTCACATTATCCTTTGTATGTACTGCTCTAGTCAGCAATAGTCAGCAGGGGGATTGTATTGGATGTTTTGGACAGGTATCTGGAGCTGGTGTGCTTTATTCAGGGTGTCTGCCTCCGCCGCCGCTACTACTGTCTTTTTCCCTCCTTTTGGCACAGGAAGCTCAGTTTCTGTTCTGTCAGTTGTGTTCTGTTCCCCACAGGCCTGTTTGAAAGATAATGATTCAGATTTAAAGGATTATAGATGCTTAGAGTCCTGACCTGACTCAGTCTCCCTTTATTTAGCAATACCCTTTTCATTTCAAATCCTCTCTCTCTCTCTCTCTCTCTCTCTCTCTCCCTCATATCTCTCAGCCAAGCGTGGTTCTCGGACTGAGCAATTCCGAATTGATTTTCCATTGCTTACCTTAATATCATTAAAGACGAGTCTCATTTTCTCTCAGCAGAGCAAATACACCCACAGAGACCCACACAGAGCCTCGCATTAACGCCGCCGTCTGCGTCAGAGTTTCATACTCGTAATTCTCCCTCCGCTCACTCTTAATATAATTGTCTCTCTAATTCACAGTACGGTTTCATTTAAAAATGTTTTCACTTTTGTAACCATTAACTCGCTCTTCCATTTCGGGTCTCTCTTTTGCGCTGTGTGTCTTGACTCGACTGTTAGGGGAAACATTGCACTGGCTCATATATATTTTGGTTGCATTTTGCAAAGCTTTCTGGGTTTTGGCTATGAGAGGAGTGTAATCCACCACCTCAAACGCCGCCTGCATAATTTAATGTTTGGTCGGCTCGACAACAGTACTAAAATTAGGCTTATGACAGGAAGAATACATTATAGAGCATTTTGGGAAGAGAGCAGCCAGGTTGGAGAGGAGCCTGGGTAATGCTTTTAAGAACTTCCTCAGATTCTCTATAGGAAGATGTGCGTTATTCTTTAATATTTCCCTGTAATCCTTCTTTCTGACTCATAACATCTATAAAGTCTTTAATCGATTCCTACCTTGTTGTGGTTCTTGCAGAATCACAAGGGCTTGGTAAGTTCATTAAGGTTTTGTGATAAATTTACTACAGAATTCTACACAAAAGAAGCCCTGTTGGTCTTATGCAATATTGGAATTAGAAGGAAATGAGCGTTAGAGGTTTGCGGTACAAGCAAAGCTGTTTATTTGGAGCACCAACCCTCTCAGGGAATATGGCTTAACTGGCTTTTAATTTTAGTGTCTGCTATTTGTTAAACTCCATTTGAAGCTACTTTGAAACTTTTCATGTGGTAAGCTTTAAAATTCTATTACAATTACATTTAGGAGGTCATGTCTTTTTAAATAATAATACCATCTGATGATATCATGCGTTTCTTTCCATCGGAGTAGTGTGTATATGGGACCAAAAAAACATGGGAGATAGTTCAACCAGAAATCACATAATTTACTCACCCTCAAGTTGTTCCAAACCTGCATGGATTTCTTTAGTCTGTTGGACACAAAATAATACATTTTGAAGAATATGGGTTAGCAAACAGTTGATGGATCCCATTGACTTCCATAGTATGAAAACACACACACAAAGAAAACACCTAAAATTCCATCTAGTGTTTAACTGTATATATATATATATATTTAAAATATGTAAAATGGACTTGTGCGCAGAGCCTTGAATCAGTGCATTGAGCGAGAGAGAAGGAACTTTTAGGAAAAGTTTTTGATTATTCAGTTCTCTGTGCAAACAAGATGAAACATTTTAACACGTTACACTTCTGCTCTTTGGGAAGAGTAGCTCATTACTGGAAACGCTGCATTGTTTTGGAAACAGTTGAGTTGCTGCAAAATGCAGTTAAGTAGTAGCAACACTGATTACTGATTTACACAGCTTACACACCAAATTTGAATCAAGTCGATTTTTTTTCTCTCAGTCCTTCGCTTTTCCTTTCTGTGCAGGGCTGAAGATCCGTGAAGTGACGATAAATGTGTCCAGACAGCAGGTGGAGGACTTCCATGGACCAGAGGACTACTGGTGTCTGTGTGTGGCCTGGAGTCATCTGGGCACATCCAAGAGTCGCAAAGCCACTGTCCGCATTGCATGTCAGTCTAATCATAGTCTGTTTTTTGTTTTTTTTATCACTTCTACTTTGAATTCTTAATTTTTTTTATGCTATTTAAATGAAATAGTTTTTTTTTTTACAGCACAAAATTAAATTGCACAAATATCATCTGCTATTGCTAAATAATAATCAGTAGTACCAAGTGTTATTTTTTGTATTATTCATATATATATATAAGTATAATGTTTTTATTAGCTTTTACAGTATATTAAGTTTGTCATTTTTAAAAGGGGCATGTTTTTTGTATTATTAATTTAATATGTTCCTTGAGGTTGATCTTAATAAAGTTTTTGCGCACACACACACACACACACACACACACACACACACACACACACACACACACACACACACACACACACACACACACACACACACACACATATATATATATATATGGTTGAAAATAATCATTTTGTTCTCTATATATTGTGTATAAACAATTTTTTTTTTCAACCTTTATACCTTCAACCTCTGTGAAGTGACTGAATGCCTGTGGGTATGAATAACTATTCGTCATGTTGCTCCTGAGGCAGTCATAATATATTTGCCCATCTGACATCACAGATAGTGCAATATCTAAATGAGATGATTTTGGAGCTTGATTAAATAATACATCTATCTATCTAATAAATAAGCTTTGTTTATAATGAGGAGCACATTTTAAGCTATGAAACATGTAAGATGTTTTAATGGTTCAAATAACTCTTACTGTATATGTTGATTTTTTTATGTCATGACACCTTTAATAATTCTATAGCTTTCATTTCTTTTTATTTCAGTTTTAGTTCTAGCAATTTTACCCCCGATTTCACAGACAAGGTTTAAGCCTAGTCCCAGACTAACATCCATATTTGAGCTGTTTTAACCGAAAGCAACTTTCTTTTCCGTTTCCATATATAGACCTGAGGAAGAATTTCGAACAGGAGCCACAGGGGATGGAGGAGCCGATCAATGGCATGATTGTTCTACACTGCCGCCCACCCGAGGGAGTGCCTGCAGCTGAGGTGTGTGGGTCACAGCGCCCCCTACCTGTCTGGTTTATTTTATGGAACAAATTTTAAAAATACAAATCAATCAGTCAATGTTGATATTCAGTGCTCTGTTTGTGTTTTCATGCCTTGTATGCATTTGATGAGTATGCTTTCCCACGTATTGGGGATGAGTGGGGTTGTATTTATGAGAGAGTACGATGTGTGCATTATCGTAGGGTTCTGGAACGATGACATATTCAAAAGTGCAGTTGCATGCTCAGCACAGGCTCTACTATGCATTTACATGTGTTTGTTGATTTTTCTTGGGGGTGGGGGGCGGGGGTGCTAGAAAACACCTTCTCATTGCATTAACTTAGAAGATGTATTGTGTCTGTTTTAAGAACTTTCTCCTTTCTTTCTGTGTTTTTTTCCTTCTGAATAATGTGTCCTGAAGAATGTGTGCGTCTCAGTGCAAAAACTGCCCCCATGCTGTTCAGTTTCAGCAAGAGATAAAAGATTTACCTCAAATGGACAATTTGTGTTACTGTAGGGCCCTCGTCTTTCACTTGCTGGGTCACTCGCAAGGCCTTTTCTTTTATATGCATGAGTGCCAGTATGGAGAAGAACTCACTTTGAATAATGCAGGCCGAATTCTACCCTCTGAACTGCTCTATCTATCTATCTATCTATTTATCTATCTATCTATCTATCTATCTATCTATCTATCTATCTATCTATCTATCTATCTATCTATCTATCTATCTTGTCTGTCTGTCTGTCTGTCTGTCTGTCTGTCTGTCTGTCTGTCTGTCTGTCTGTCTGTCTGTCTGTCTGTCTGTCTGTCTGTCTGTCTGTATCTATCTGCATTGTGAACAATAATCTCTTTTCTTGTCATAACTTTGGAATCTGCATTGGAGTTTGCAGAAGAAAGTGATACAGAATTCTGTGAGCATCAAAGAAATGTTCTGAGAGACCGCTCTCAGGTTCATCTCAGTGACTCCAAGTATATAATATCGAACCTCCTACAGAGTTTTGTGACAAGCTAAGGAGAATATCCATGTGCTTAGTGGAAATCAAACTGGCAATTGCTTCTCATAAACCCAGTGTCATATTATTATCATCCCCCACGTTCTTGTGAGATGTTAAGTGATACCGCTGCGTCTGCCTCTCTGAGGCTGCTGACAGATTCCTTGTTTTTTTGTTTTTTTGTTTTGTTTTGTTTTATGTCGCTCAGAATTCTTTGTTGTAGTTTCAGCAGAAGCAATACTTAAACTAGGCCACCATGAGCGCATTTCAACATCAGCTTAAAAAAAAAACACATATCAACTCGTGCCATCTGTCATGTTGGAAACCTATCCAAAATGGCTGCTGTCTGTGATCTGGAGGGAAGCAGCCGTGCACCATCGCTACAGCTAATCAATAGGTACTAGAGCCAACATGGCGCTGCTGTTGAAAAGGATAGTCAGGCTTAGGCGATGTTTGAGACGGAGCCAAGATCCGGGTCCAGAGGTCTCTATGCCAGAAGGGTTTGTCGCTGGAGATTACAGGTTGGCAGCTGAACGCTCCTTCTGTAATCATTGCTGCTCAAAGTCTAAAGGTCGAGCCGAAGAACTCTACCACCGGTAGACATATGAGCCAAGATGGCTCCCCTGTCGGCTGGCTGATACCATCTTTGGACGGGACAGTCTGGCTGAGACTGAAATTGATCAAGGGCTCGGAGAGCGTTGGCAGGTCGTGGCTGACACGCCACCTCTGCGCTTCTCACAGGTTAATTATTTTGCTCTTGATTCTGGCAGTGAAATGTGAAAACTTGATTAAATCGCTTGTATTAGATTTTTTTTGTCTTCTTTTTTTCTAAAGACATTTGCGAAAGGTCACAGGCTCATAACAATTTTGTCATTGTTTATTCTGGCATATGTCATCCTTGTCCTTTGTTTGTTTTACCGCTTGAATGGAAACCTGTTTAGGAATTATCATTTCCCTGGAGCTATAAGATCATCCCTGTTGAATAATGAACGTAACATAATTAAAACAATTACACCAACAAGGAAATGAAAGTGCGATATTAACTGTCAAAGTAAAGTTCATACAGATTACTCACATCTAAGATGGGAGAAAAAAAAAGGCTCTCAATAACTTTGAGAGACCAGACCGATCATTAAGCTCATATTAACTTCACAATCCTCATCCAGCGATGCAATTAATCATTCAGTCTGATGAAGCAAAGTCATTTAAAGTGCTTAAAATGTAATTATTCAGCAATAAACGCAGCACGGCCCGCGCTGTCTAGAGCAAGATGAGGAAGAAGGACGCGTCCGGCCCGTTCTTCGCTCGCATCCGAAATAGCGCAGTCGGATTTGGAAAGTTCATTTATTTAATGTGATTCGGTGAAAGTCACCATAGCGTCCATAAGGGGCTGCAGACTTGATTGAAGCAAAGTGATGCAAAGGGACATTAATGAAACTGGAACTTAATTGAGTAGGATGGAACAAACCCGGACGAGACCTCCTTTTGTAATTGCCTTCTTGTCACTTTCACTTTCCGTCTAAATGAATGTAAATCTAGAGGGTGATTTTTGCCCAGAATGACGATGTTATGAGGTGTTGTACCCGTTGCAGGGCTAATTGGATTGACCTGTAAGGGACGGGCCCTATTCAGTGTTGAGAATGAGTCTGTTTTTGGACGTAGCCACCCGGAAACTTTGTTCATGTTGTTGGCCTCTAGAACTTGTCAACATAACAATATGATTAACTGCAGTTGTCACCAGTGTTAATTTTTTACACTTTTCCGTCTTGACAAAAATGTAGTCAATATCATCATGTTCATTCATTTTGGTCCATTTTACTTGGACTAAAAGGACTTTCAAAAAGTTTAGCCAATATATTTTTTAATGATAATTTTTGCCAACAAAAATAAAAACATTTTCCAAAATGAATTGCTTTAAACATGTATATGAGTTTTCTGATGTATTAGCTACTCTTTAGAAGTTGTGTTGTGAGTTCTCCATGCTTCAGAGAGTGTAATTAATTTTAAGTTTCTTTACGGACTGTTTGACCTATTGCATTACATGTACCATGTTATTAAAAAAGTTAAACCAAAAAAAAAATCTATCATAAACTCTCAGAAAATATTTGAAAGAAAAATATTGACCATTAAATGGTAGTAGGGTCCAAAACAACTTTAAACATATTTTAGTTTCATTGCAAAATAGACATTTTTCAAATATTTTCTTTTTGTGTTTTACAGAAGAAATAAGGTTTCTGATTAGCCCTTTTAAGTTCAATTTAATGTCCAACAATTTTTTTAACTGAATTGTAAAAATCTAGAAATTTGTATAATTCATATACAATGCCTTTGTTACTCAGAAAACCCAAGTTGAGAGTAGGCTACTTGATTGGTTTGAGTACCATTTTGTCAAGCAAAAGGTTTTGAATTGTGGCAATTCAAGACTTTTCACTCATTTCCTCCACTTGTGCAGTTATCATTCTCCTTAGTTGCATTCACTCATTTTCTAAGTCATCTTGAATGTTGAATTGTCAACGACATTAGAAATGTTAAGAGAACATCCCATAAGTTGCTTTTATAAATTGATGTTGATGTCTTAATGGTAAAGCGGTCTCCATTATGGTGATTAGTGTTCCCTTTGGTCGGGCTCTTGGAACGTCATTTATATCACTAATTCTCTTCTCTCTTGATGCAGTGATGCACAAATCACAGTTAGGCTATTTGTGGTTTCAAATGGAAGAGAAGTAATAAATATGTTGCTTTTGAAAGATGACCTAACTTCTCACTAAATCACTAACTAATCTACATTTCATGTTAAATTATGGTCTATTAAAATCGTATTGCCAACACACATCATAAACACCATACTATTGTGAAATATCAAACATTAGGGTCCCCCTCTAGTTGTGCCAATATCTTGCAGTCAACCTTGCTTGAGTCACACACATACATCGACATTCACCATGCAAAGCTCAACAATGGTAACCATTAAATATTTTTTTAAGTGAATAAAACTCTGAGGATTACAAAACAGTTTATTTGTTGTATTTATTGTGCTAATACTGACACAAGACGGCAAAATAAATTGTCAAATAAAGCAAAAAAATAAAAAATTTGTAAAACAAAGTAATGGCTTAATTTATTCGATCATGCCCCTGCAATACAGAGTAAACTGTTGCTCAGAAATATGATTAAGTTAAACCCAGAAGCCAAATTATGAAAACTTGTTGGTAAACTTTACTAGAAACTAGTACTTTTCAAGTAAAGTTAACAGAACGAAATTTTCAGTGTTTGAACGACATGATGATAAGTAAATGATGACAGAATTTTCGTTTTGGGGTGAATATATATCTCTTTAAAATATAAAAGTCCATAATAAAAATATTATGTATTACTTAAAATGATGATCCTCTAAACTAGAAGTGTAATAATCATAAACCATTTTAATATTTATTGTTTGAAAATTATTTTCAATGTTTTGTTTGTTTGTTTGTTTATTTTTAATGTAGTGTGCTTGAATATCAAGTATACAACAGTGCAAGTGAAGAGCATGCAATTTGAATGGTGTGATCTGTGAATAAGAATCAAGGTAAATATCCCATATTTGAATTGGGAGTTATTTCCAGTCAATCTATAATTGTGGGGAATTAGGTAAAACGTGTAAGAATAGTATTTAAATTTATTTGAATTTTAAAAAATATAAGATTATTATTTGTGTGTATGTAGGATAGATAGCATAATTATCTATCAAATTAGCCCTAGCAAGACAAAGGTGTTGGCAGTTTATGATATGGTTTAAAAATATATATTTACAATTTCTCTCACTGTTTTTTTTTTCCACCACAGACTGCTATTAAACACAATACATTATTAGAGAAGTGCTGGAATTGACACTGTGAGAATATTCATGACTTTCAGTGGGGGGAAAAAATACATTTTTCTGTTAAGACAAATGAAACTAATGAGAGAGGGAGGAAAAATTTGCTTTAAGAGAGTTTATTTTCTGAAAGTGCACGAGGTTAAAAGTGCCCATATATGATGAAGAATCACCTATATATAGGATAGGATACATTTGGCTAAGCTAATTAAACCGCATTTCATTTGAACACTGTTCAGCTCAAGCTGATGATTTTTTTTCAGTTTCTTTTCAGTTTCTATGAATTTCTCATACTATTAACCCCCATCTTTAGAATAAGGTCTTAGATTATATTTTTCAGATTCTCAGACAATCCCTATTCCCTACGGACGCTCAAAGCTGCCGTGTCCTTGGAAACTCCCGCAAGTGTATAACCAATGTAATGGTGGTCTTTTCCACAGGATGATTAGAAAGCGGTTCAGTTAGCGTGACATCAGAGGTTATCTGCGTTGTCCTTTGAGGGTCTTATTCGGTGGATGTGGCGCTGTGGCCGTCCGTGTTCACAGGACTTTAATTGGAACAAATGTGCTAATTAAGCAAATGCATTTCCCTGTTCCCTGGCCGGAGGCTTATCACACCCATTCGAATCTGTCCCTCAATGTTCATCTGTTCTCTCATCTCTCCATCTCCCACAAACCCAATGCTTCCTCCCGAGAGGCCCAAAGCAGACCCAGAAACAGCCTGCGATTTGAATACAAAACACACACTCATACAGAATGAGAGAGAATTTGCCCCCAACCTACTCTTATAAAGGAGATGGAGGCATTGATAGAGGAAAAGCTTTAGATTGGGTCTCAGATAGAGAAATAATTAGAAAGAAAATGAAAGAGTTTAGATAACAAGTAATACGGATCCTCGTGAGAGGGTGTTTGGAGGTAAAAAGCAGGCTCTTTTGGGGGCTTTTGAACTGGTAACACAGGGTTAAATGCACATCATGATAGTCTGTGAGGGAATTTCACGGCTAGACAGATATGTAAATTAATATTGATAGTCAATTAACCAATAAATGGTTGTAGTAGGTTTTATTAGCATATTTTATTTTGCTGATAATTCTGCTGCTGTACACGGATGATCTCCCTCTGATATCTTATAATAGTCTCTATAATGAACCCCACTGTATAATCTTTCCATTCACTAACTCTAGTCTGGTAAACAAAAGGAACAAATCACGCTGTTCCTTCTACAGACTATGAACAACAAAACACATTTATAAATGAATGAAAAGCCCTGTCCCACCTTCTCATCTCGATTTATATATGGCCTTGATGTCTTTCAGTTTTTCGCTTGTTTTGAGGTCCTTCAAATATTTTATCTTAATTATAAAGTCACTCTTTTCACCTGTTGCATTTCAACCACAAGCTTTTTTTTTCTCCCTTTTGCAGGCACATTATGTTGAAAACAAAGACATCGTTCTGATTGGTCGGTTTACTTATTAAATGAGTATTAAAACCCTTAAAGGGGTGGTAAAGTATGATTTCACTTTTCTAACTTTAGTTAGTGTGTAATGTTGCTGTTTGAGCATAAACAACATCTGCAAAGTTACAACGCTTAAAGTTCAAAGCAAAGGAAGATATTTGCTTTTAAAGAAAAGGACTACAACAAACGGCTGGTAGGGACTAGACGACATTCCTCACTGGTTAGTGACATCAGCAAGTCTAAAATGTACATAAACCCGCCCCCGGGAACACGCAGTCCATGTTGAGAAGAGGAAAAGTTGTTGTATAAGAGTACATTTGTGAGTCAGCTCAAACTTTAGCATCCATCTTTTCACATGCAATAGAAAGTCACTCTGTGTGCATCTCACAACAGTTCCTGTACGAGCGATTTATAGATAACCATGACAGAATATCCTAATTGAAGATAGTTAACTCCACATCAGCAACATAAATTCATCAACTAACCATTCAGAGACGTCCTGTTGCATTCTACATGTTGTCACTTCTTCTTGAGTCTCTCCATCTCTGTCTGACTCCGTTTTAACATTAAAGGCAGAACAGTTTCTGTCATTTTAGTGTGTCTGCGTGATGTAATCGCAGCTGCTAACACACATGAGCTCTTGAAACCCCGCCCTCTGCAGCAGCTCATTTGCATTTAAAGGGCCAGGCACAAAACGGTGCGTTTTTGCAAACCCTCAAAAAGTAAAAACTTTAACATGCTTTATAAAAATATCTTTGGGGTATTTTGTGCTAAAACTTCACACACACACTCTGGGGACATCAGATATTTATATTACATCTTGTGAAAATGGCATTTTACCACCCCTTTAATGAACAGCAGTGCTTATTTGTTACACTTTTTGTTTTTGTCTTTTATACATTTCACAATTTTTCCTCAGATTTTTAACACATTTTATGTATTAAAAAATTGTATGATGTATTAGCTATTTTATTAAGTTTAGTAAGTTGCTTTAGAGATTGTTATAAAAGGTTTTGAGGATAGTTCTCTGTCATCCATGCGCTGTGTGAATATTTTTGTTTATTGTTTATATACAATGTAACAAAAGAGTTGTATTTCAGATATATGCTATTAATTTATTAAGGAATCTTGAATATTTTTTTTAATCTATGTATATATATACATATCATTTTTTAGGATTCAATGCCTTCCCTTATTTGCTTAAAGGTATGTGATGTTTTTTTAATTAAAGCGAATAAGCTTTATTGAGTCAAAGAAGCAACATGACTGGATTAGCTATTGAGGTCCAACCGTAAACAGAGAGAGAGAGAGAGAGAGAGAGAGAGAGAGAGAGAGAGAGAGAGAGAGAGAGAGAGAGAGAGAGGGGACAGATGCAGTCACCGCCATTCTGGGAGCTCTGGACTGGAACGGAGAAAAGAGTGAAATTAAAAGCATATGATGAAAGAGTTCTCTCCGGCCATCACGAAGATGAGAAAGAGAGAGAGAAATCTCTCACACATGACAATCTGATGGCTGATATATTGATTTTCCTCCCTTCATTATTCTTTTAGGCCTTAGAGAGAGAGTCCAGCAATTTTACTCGCCCCACGTGCGTGTTTCTGCCGTGGTGTTCCAGCGCAGAGGGCGAGAACTTTACACATAAACAGAGATTCCCAAGGGGCGTGCTGTGTTTTTAATCTGCAAACGCACAGTGACATAAATCAACCCGCGTCCCCACGCCCTGACGACTGCCGCCCCTCTGGACCGACTTAGAAGGGGTGGCTGTTGCCAAACGATTGCAATTTACACGACCAGCCATGCGAGGAGGGCGCGTCGTCACGCCATTGCTACGTTTGTAAATCCTAATGAATCAGACCGTCAAACATCAGAGCTGAATAAATAACACTAGGCTAGGCTTGACCTTGCAGTCACCTCAAACTGAAGTCTTTGGATGAGCTGTGACCTTTGATTCAATCAAGGGGACAGGTCGGAACGTGACTATGCAGAGCACCTGAGAGAATACACATCTATCGCAGACTATGCTTTTTTATTGCGCTGTCAGACTGTGATGGGTCACTCAGAGGTCACTGTGAATGCTTGCTGTTGCATTGATACAGCTTGTGTCTGATTTGACAATGTTCTTCACTTTAATTGGCTGAGCTGATGTGGGGGCGATGTTTGCTTCATATAGGCTGTCAGGAACGGCCTCATGCTGGTTTGTGAATTTCAAGATAAGGTTGGCAAAAAAAAAAAAGGTAACTCAACCTCTACAGCCTCCTCGTGAAAATTGTAGATTGGTTCCAGGACAGGGGGAGGCGTTTTCGTTTCGTTGCATTGCTTCTCGTTGTATATACAGTAAACTGTCTGGATTTGGTATTTTGAGTAATTCTCATTATAATTATCACAGTTTCTTATCCCTTTATACTATCACATTTCTGTGATTTTCATGTTTTTCTGCTTTAAGGGATTATATCTATATGATTATTATCATTATTGTTTTCATCAAAATGCTTGTTACAAATATTTTAGGGTCTATAATAAGAGTTCTTGTTTTAAATGAATACGATTTATTATTGTAGCTGGATATGGATGTGTGTGATTGGTTATATACGTGCAGTGTGTACCTTTGTTAGCATGTTCTCGCGATACGCTTCATTCATGGTAAAGCAACAGTGAAGAAGCTATTGTCATTTAATACCATCCTTTGTATGAAATGTACAAAATGCACACCATCATTGTTCTAACCGAGTTATAAGAAAGACTGTTAACTATATTAATTGTTTTACGATGTATATGTGAGTGTTATGTCTGTAAACTCTGCATTTGGTGTTAAGGATCGGTTCTGAGCACATGGTTAGCATAAATGTGCCACGATTAGCGTGATGCTGAGATGATTGAACTAGAGAGTATATGTAGTGTTATTGTGTTTCATGTTATCTTTTATTTATTAATTCTGTGTTATGAATTTATTTAATGTTGATTCACTGATAGTGGGAGGATGTATATGACGTCATGCGTATGTAGCCTAGTCGAATGAACTTGGATACATACTTGGTATTAATGAAATTTAAGTGTTAACATTACCAGCATGTAATTCAATGCTGAAAGCAACGGTGAAGAACCATCGCTTGTGAATGTGTATTCATTTAATATCATCCTTTGCAGGAGTATTATGATACTCACAAAGGCTGGTTTAACTTGTTAAATCTGCCTCTTTATGTAGGTGGAGTGGTTAAAGAATGAAGAGCTGGTGAGTTCTCTTGAGGACATCAATATCGACACTCGAGCTGACCACAACTTGATCATCAATGAAGCAAGGCTGTCCGACTCTGGAAATTACACCTGCCTGGCCAGCAACATTGTTGCTAGGAGACGTAGTGCCACGGCAACGGTCATCGTGTTTGGTATGGAAGCATATTTTCTTTAGAATATTAGTTGATACATTTTACTCTAAAAAGGTTTGTTTTTTCTGTGACTTATTTCTTTAGATTACATAGACACCGAATCATTCACAACAGATTTGTTCAGAAACACTGATTCATTCAGGAACAAAACAAGTGATCGTCTTTATGGATGAGTCATTGAATCATTCATAAGCTGTTCTTTCAGAAACACTCTTATTCAAGGATAAAAACAAGTCTCATTTTGAAGGCTTTGGAATTTGTATTTGTCAGCTGTTTGGTTTCACAACACTTCACATTCCAAAGTAAAAAATAAATTATAATAATTTAAGTCAATAAGTCAATTTTATAATTGTTACTTTTCTGAAATGAGACATCCTCAATGAGTTATGCAGCCTACAAATGTAACCTCCAGAAGGTACAGCCTTCGATATGAGACAAAGCTTGTGTCTGTCTTTATGAAAAAGTCAACATTCAGCCGATTCTTTTAGAAACCCTGATTCATTCAGGAACAAAACAAGTTACTGTCTTTTTGAACGAGTCACTGAATCATTCACAACCGGTTCGTTTCGAAACACTGATTCATTCAGGAACAAAACAAGTGACTAACTGAAATTGCGTAGTCTCTGTGTAGGTGCGTTATATATAACACAACTCCTCTCCTGTGACCGCATGGGATAGTAAAGTGTCCATCAAAGGCAAAAGTCAGAATTTTGCCGAACAACGTAGGTCATCCTTGCACTTGCCTACTGTTTTATGAATACTGTAAATTCAGACATACTACTCACTACTACTACTCACATACTGTTTTTTGCCTACTATATTCTGTAGTAGGGTAGTATCCATATTCAGATGCAGCTACTGTTTTATAATTGAGTCCCTAAATCATTCATTTTGAACATGATTTGTTCAAAAGTACGTATTCATTCAGAAACAAAACGTGACTGTCTTTATGGATAAATCATCACATGATTCGTTTTTAAAAAACATTCACTCATAAAAGCAGCCACTTGTCTTGTTCCAGAATGAATTAGCAAAGGAGTAAATCAGTAACTCACTGCTAAACAGTGACACTTGTCGCCACCTACTGGTGTATCAATGTAACGAGCGGAAAGAGTGAAAAAATCCCCACCACTAATACACAGACTGACAGTCTGTCTGGACCAACCAAACACAGACAAGCGGAGTGACACAAACAGAGAAAAACTCCAGTACACATGGGATATGAGAGCTATAAAGGAACCTGCTAGATTGTTGAGTGCAAGTTCCAGAAAAGTTTCATTTAAACATCTGGGTCTTACAAGAGTTTGTGTAGATCACAATGTGTGAAAGTTTGACATGCTGCAGAATGGTGCTGTGCATCTATTTAAGTCACCTACACCGACCTTCAGTCTAACAGTTTACCAAAAAAAACGATCACCTATAAATCACCATCCCGCTACGACCCATGACACAGCGCCCTCATTTTTTAAATCCTCAATAATTCATCAAGCAAGACGTAATGTAGAAATACACCATTTCATCATCTCTCCAGACCCGTGTCTGCGTGAGGCCATCACTTAGACGCCCGGTATGGGTTCGATTATCTATTTTTGTCAACACATATAATGAGTTAATGATTCTAACGCTCCCTGTGTGGCCAGCATTGCCATGGTTGAGGCTCCATTAGCCTAATTGACATGGTCTCCTAGTGTTTTATCCTCAATATTTTGATGGTAAGGTAATATCGCCCTCGCTCTGTCTCCCTCTGCGTGCCTTCTGGGAGTCAGTCACAGATGAGGGCTGAAGCTGGCAGTTTTTAGAGGCTTGATTAAACACACTGAAAAGCTTTGACATGAGCTGTCAGAAACAGGCAGCACTGATTGAGCGCTAGCTGACTGATCCGCAATTAACGTTTAGCAGCTAGCGTAGCATCTGCAATTTAACATGACTCCCAGCAGTCCCTAAGGCTTAGCAGACTCAAGAGAATGTACTTGTGTGATTTTATTTAAGGGAATGCATTGTTTGTTGGGTTTGATCATGTTCGTAGTGCAGTGTAAATGAGATGACGCCTAAGAGAAGGGAAATCACCTCAAGTGTTATATTCGGCGTACCTCTCATTTTTGGAGGGTGTTGTACCCTCAATAGTGCAAAGTTTGTGAAATCAATAAACAGAATGTAGTGTGTTTTAGCAGTAGTTCAAAATAAAACCCTTTTTTTATGTTCAAATGAAACCAGCACCATTGGTTATTTTCAAATATATCTGTCCTTCATATGTCCGCTTCATTAATTCATGAGAATCTATCTTAGTCATTTGTATTCCTCATTAAGTCCTCAGCGTGGCTGTCAGTGCGTGTCCAAGACAAGTTTATGGAGTCTCGGCCATTACGGAATGGCATCTATCTGTATAATCCAGTTTCAATCTCTTCCATGTACCAATTAAATGATCAAGTCATTTCTGAGTTGATTAGATGGAGTTATTTAGAGCAGTGTGACGTTTTAACCATGTAGCATGCATTTATACATAGATTGCAGAGCAGTCTGCAAAATTGTGTGCATCTGGAAAGCATCGATTTAATTTTGAGATTATATTTGTACATTTGATAGACATATTAAAAGAGCCAATTCACACACAATAGGCAATCATTGGCATGTGAGCGGTAAGAGAGATTTATCATAAAATGTTTTTACTTCATTTAGAAATGTTACAGTCCTTTGCATCTGCATGCCAAACTACCTCATGCAGTAATCCTTCATTTTGGTTCCAGAGTTTGTTCTGTTTAGTTGCAAGTTGTATGGGAAGTGGAACTCTCCAAATGAACCATGCAGTGCGGATAAACAATGCAAACTGCCTTCCAGCAGGGACGCTCATGCACACTGTGGTGGTGTGGGTTTGAAACTCCTTTCAAATAATGCAGTAAATAATACAGATAACGCTTATTCATCTTATTTCTCTCTTTGTCAGTGAATGGAGGCTGGTCATCCTGGACGGACTGGTCCGAGTGTAACGTCCGCTGTGGAAGAGGAGTTCAGAAGCGAACACGGACCTGCACTAACCCCGCTCCGCTTAATGGAGGGGCTTTCTGTGAGGGAATGTCTGTTCAAAAGAGCACCTGCAACTCTCCCTGCCCAGGTTAGAGACGCAGAACAGGTTGCCAATGAGAATATGATGAGAGAGCAGGACCAAGGTATCTCAAAAACAAATATTTCCATTGCGTTGTCCTCAATTTATACATAAGATTGAACCATTCTTATTAGCCTTATGAGCGTTTTTTTTGTTACTGATTTGAATCTGTCTGCCGATTCACTTGCTGAATTGTTCACTGATAAATGAGGCATTACTTTTAGAAAACAACATAAAGACAGTATATTTAAAATTCTTGTTTAATTGCATCTTTTTATAAAACTTTAATTTTAGCCATTCACCTTTATAGTGTAATTGAAAGCTATCAGTTTTTAAACATTTATTAGGCTTCAAAAAATATAACAACTTTTAATTTAAGTGAACTTAAAACAATCCTCACATAAACCTATAAGTTATCAATGGAGTTTCAATCAACACAAGTTCTTTAGTCAGGAGCAGTGAGTTATTTTCTGTTACTTTTGTTCTTTAAATGAACATTAATGACAGACTGCTGGCACATTAAGATCTGCCGCGGCCGCACATGACGCGGATCTCACAAGCGTTTCATTTTCTCAGAACTCTTTACGTTCATTTAAGACTTTATTTAACTCATTTAGGACTGCTCTTATGAGGATGCTCAGCAAAACGAACATTTTAGCGTTGTGTTTGTTACTGTTCGTTCAAGCGCGAAAGAGAACTCGATTCTTTCTGTGCGTCATGCGTGTCCCATATAGACAGAGACAGGGCATTGATAGCGCGTTCCCTTTTGTCTTATCGCGGTTAATGGTTTAAAAGCATTTGTGTGAATAAGAGCCTGATAATAAAGTAAAATGCAAGCCTAAAGAAGGCAGAAAAAATGGATCCTACGTTAATTGCGTTAAATATTTTGAACGCATTAAACTGGAAAAAAATTATCTCATGCATTAACGTTGACAGCACTATTATACAGTAGCTCTAATGTAAATCTGCCTGCATTAAATGCACTCTTTTCTCTCCAGCTCTTTGTTCTTGAAAACCCAGAAGTGCGTTTTGCCAGAAGATTCAGTTCAATGCTGGTCAGTCAGGCGACGTGAATATGTCTCACTGCTATGGCTTGTTAATTAAACATGCTTTCTGAACAAATTGATAGCTAATCCATCTGTCTGGGAGGCTGCATATAAAGTAGGAACTTGACAGTATGTGCTGCGTTCGAATTGACCTGGGTGACAGAAGCCTTTCGAGTTTTACATTTGAAATGTGTCTACGTTCTGTTAATGTGGTGCCTGTTTACTGTCTAAAGCGAAACACCGTGCTTCTCGTAGCGAACAAGAGAGATGGAGCGAGACAGATAAATGGGGATGAAAGAAATTCATAAAGACAGACAATTGAAAGAGAGCGTGTGTATGTGACAGAGATATGGCGCTAGGAGAAAATCTGGATTTTGAAATTCCACAAGTCGAAGTTTAGGGAATCAAGAAAGACAAATGGAAGGAGAAAGACAGAGGGGAAGAAAAGAGAAACCTGATGGAGTGAAAGAGGCGCAGAAGAAGAGAGTTATCAGTCGCCGGGTCCTCAAGAGCTCTTGCGCTGACTAAATTTATGGTTTCATTGGAAGCACCAATCACATGGGAAACACTAGTCATGTTGGGGGAAAAGTTATCTGAGGAAGGCACCAGTCGCTCTGCCACAGAAAAACTTAATCTCGCTCTCCAGCCCAGCTCAATCCCAGTACCCCACTCAACAGACACACAAACACAGCATTTGCATTTAGATTAGCCGGAGAGGAAAGACCAGCAGCTCATGGAGTCGTTAGGGTAAAGGGGAAAGCCTGATGGAACAAGACAAAAGTAAATTGTCTTTTGCTTTTGTCAGAGACAAACCTTGAATCCTGGAAGTATAGGAACACCACCTGCCGAATAAGGAAACACACTGAGTGATCATTCTGAGAGAAAGTTTGTATCAGATACATAAGTTTGTTCCGAGAGGAAGTATGAATTCCAGTTTTTTAATTGCAAGCTCTGCATATTTTGAAAAAGTGCATCTTTGTTTGTGTGTGACAGTGGACGGTGGCTGGGCCGAGTGGACTATGTGGTCTGTGTGCAGTTCTGAATGTGAGAGGCAACGCACTAGAGAGTGTACAGACCCGGAGCCAAAACATGGTGGCAGGCTGTGTGATGGAGCTGCCCTAGACACGGACAACTGCACCGGAGACCTCTGCATTCAAGGTGGGTAATCGGTACCATCATTATTGCTATCATCATCACCGTGTCATCATTACTATCATCTCCATCATTTTCATCACTGCTATCATCACCAATTTGTGCACCATTCAGAACTGAATTGGAAATGCTTTTTAAATCCTTAATGTAATTAGGAGAGTAATTAAACTTACACATTTCCAATATTCAATAATGAAATTCAATAAGTAAAACAAAAATATGTATATAGATAGATAGATAGATAGATAGATAGATAGATAGATAGATAGATAGATAGATAGATAGATAGATAGATAGATAGATAGATAGATAGATAGATAGATAGATAGATAGATAGATAGATAGATTATTATTATTATTTTTTATTATTATTTTTATTTTTATTTTTTTTGTTGTAATTTCGTTATGTTCTTTTGTAATTTTATTTGTTTTTTAATTTTAAATATTAGGTTATTTAGGGGTTTTTTCAGTTTTAGTTCAATTTTATTTATTTGTATTTATTCCCAGTTATTATTTACAAGGCAACATTTCTAATGTGCATATTATTGATGCTAATTGTGTATAATTATTCTTATTTTTTTTCAGCTTTATTTTAGTTGAAGTTAACGATAATAAACCATGGATGGATGGATGGATGGATGGATGGATGGATGGATGGATGGATGGATGGATGGATGGATGGATGGATGTGTATATATATATATATTAGATAGATAGATAGATAGATAGATAGATAGATAGATAGATAGATAGATAGATAGATAGATAGATAGATAGATAGATAGATAGATAGATAGATAGATAGAAGTAAAATATATAGATAGAAGTAAAATATATATATAATATATTAACAAATAAAAATCCACTTCCTTTAATTATGGTCAACATCCTGTGTGGTGTTGCCAGTTCAAATCAAATTCCTATTCTTTTAAATTCTTGCCCAAACTTGATCATCATCATTGTCGGTCATCTCTATTGTCACCATCATTGTCATCGTCTTCACTACGGTCATCTTTTTCACTACCATCATCATCATCATCATCATCATCATCCCCTCCTGACCAAACTAGACTGACATTATTAAAACAGGTACAGTAAACATTTTTTTTTTTGTATAACATGATGTATTAACGAACAGACATGGATGGTGTAATGCTTTGTATATTACATGACGCTGTGTGTGGTGGTAAAATGTTTAAAGAGGCTCAATATGCTCCTGATTTTCTGTTATACAGCTCATCCAACTTCCTGTGCAACACAGACATAGAGCAGTAAAAAAAAAAAAATATCATCTCACTTTTGTTTAGATCAGTGGAGACAAGTGCTCTGTGGAAGGCTGTCAGCGCCTGAATGAAACCAGTCAGTCAAACCCTCAGACGAGCAGCACTTGACAGGCCGTTTTGTAATTCCTTGGGAGAGGCAGAAATCTTCTGTTTTAATCCTCCTCGCTCATCATCCTGACAGTTCTTTAATCAATCTTTCCTGCCTCCATCCCCCGGGGGAGGAGGGTGTACACCTCGCCATCCTCTGCAGATGAGTCTAAAGCCCAACGGTGATAGACATCCCTATCAGAGACCAATTTCCTACACCTAATACGGACACACACAACCACGCACACTAATGCATCCGTAACCTTCTTTTTGTGTGAACGTGGTCATTTTGTGCAAAAGATTTGACAGTGATTCCAGATTACATGCCTGTCATTTACCATCACACGTGTATGTAAATCTGTTTTTAGACCGTTTGATTCAGTGTCGTCAGTTATTTTCCTCCTACATAATTCTCGAAATTCGTCTTTTGTAAGAGCTAGGAGGATTTCAGAGGTTTCTTCTCGCTTTCTGCAATGGCGCAACTTTGATCAGCTCACGCAACGTCACACCAAATTGGCTTTTTTTATATATCTCCAACGGATTTGTGCAACTTGCAGACATGTTGTGTGTGCATGAGCATCTGAGAATTACAGCATTTGTGCGTCTCATAGCATGTTATACGTGTCTGTTTCTGCAGACAGGAAGCTGCTCCATGATGTGAAGGTCCCGCAAGGTGAGTCGCTACCACTTCACCTTTCATCTGCGTTTCTTTTCTTTTTCGCTTTGATTTTTTTAAAACTTTAGTCTCTTAGATTCATTTACATGCATTGCATTACTTTTGAATATTCTCACAGGCATATGAAGCATGATGTAATAACGCCACATTGCATCACAATCATCCATCTTAATATTGTCGTTCTGTTCATCGTGCCTGTATAATTAACCCCTTTTGCTGTTTTCATCATTTTGAGTCAACCTCGGCAAACAACCTTATTGCAAACTTTACATAAGCTCATTTCCACACTGACATTGTTCAACATTGGGTTGATGCCCCGTCAATTAGGTTTCCAATGAATCATCCAGCACGCTATTTGAAACAACCTGGAAAACCAGTTAAGTCTATGACATTTTAAAGACCGCTTTCAGAGTGCTGACTCAATGACTGAAACGGTGCCACATTAACTCGACAATGACGCAACAGAAAGATTAAATGTCTTTGACAGGTTTTCGCTTGAGGAATGTCAGTGTCCCCATCACAATTATAACATAGCAAAACAAAACTCAGTCAACTTAACCTGTTACTTAACCTATACCATTTAAAAGTTTGGTGTTGGTAAAATATTTTATTGCAATTGACTGTAACTGCTTTCTCTTTGAATATATTGTGAGGTGTAATTTATTCCTGTGATGGCAACGCTGAATTTTCAGCAGCCATTACTCCAGTCTTTACGGTCACATGATCCTTCAGAAATCATTCTTATGCTGATTTGGTTAGTATGCCCCGCCCACACTTCCTGTTTCAGTGAAGGAAAGAAAACTCCAGATTACTAGAGAAAGAGAACGAGGGGGTTACAGAGTAAAGGAGAGGGGGAAAGAGAAAAGGCAGCAAAAGTGAGCAAATACACAAACACGAGTGCAAAAGAGATTCATTAGCCTGCCAAAGTTTTCCAGAGCTCCCAATTAACCTGCTCTGTTTGCTGTTAGTGCAGCTCCACATGTTTCTGGCTAGTGTTTTCATAGCCGCGGGCTTTGTCTGATGTTCCCTACCCCGTCTGGAGGCTTTTGAATGCTCAGGAACGACATGCTAGCTTTTCTTTGTTCTGTCTGTTGTTCATAGAGTCCTGGTTGAATTGTTAGCACAAAGGAGTCAGCAGATAGGGCCTAATCACTACAGATGAGATAATATAATGAGCCGCGTTGTCACGAAATCCCTGTGGAAGGTTTGCGGTTTTTTGCTTTGCCAGATTCTCTGCGTGTGTTCGTGTTGAGAGTCAGGTGTGTGGATGAGGGCTGATTGTAATCGCCAATCGCTAGAGAACTTTCATTAGTCTTGGTGTCTGGGAAAGTGAAAGACTGAGAGAGAAAGGGAGACTTCTGTGATGAAAGGGCTTTATGGTTATGTCATTTATTTACTGCGTTTTGTGGCTTTGTCACATCGGTGTACATCAAAATGAGATCCCTGAGCTATTTGATGGATATTTTAGCAAAAAAATAAATACCTTTATATAATCCTTTTTAAAGAATCACAGTCATTGTTTTGTCATTTTGTATTTCTCCTCATAATAATTTTCTCTTCTTCTAGCTGAAATGGAGAGCAATAACGATGTTGCGCTGTACTCTGGTCTGGCTGCGGGCGTAGTTACCGTCGTCATGCTGGTCATCGCTGTAATGCTGTACAGGCGGAATCAGAGCGAGTATGGTGTTGATGTCATCGACTCGTCCGCGCTGACCGGAGGATTTCAGTCCTTCAGCTTCAAAAGTGCCAGGCAAGGTGAGCGAAAAATTGATCCAACTTTATTTATGACTCATGACATCATTACAGTGTTTGCAAGGTATATTTATAAAAAAACTGTCATTACTTTCTTCTTTTATTATCTCCACAATTTCCTACAGTTAATTCAGCTTGAACTGTTTAACCTGCAAACTCTATTCAAATGTTAAAGAAGGTTTGAATTACGTTTATTTTTATTATTTTTATAATTACTCACCCCAGTACCATTTTTCTCTTTCTCTCTGAAATATATATTCTGTATACTGTGCGTGCAGAATTATTAGGCACGTGGATTTTCTGATCATATTTTTTTTCCAGGCACATTTGACCAATTCCAAACCACATTAATCTTTTGTATTTAATCATTTATAAATGATATATAATTGTTCATGAAGGCTTGAATTGAAAAAAACATCCTATTTTCATGCAGGTGTGCATAATCATTTGGCAATATTTCTTTTAAAGATAAAATAAGCCAAAAAAGAGATTTAACTCAGACTGAAAAGTCAAAAACTATTAAATCCCCATGAGAAGGATGCAATAATAATGCAATACTAGAAATTGCAGTTAAGGCATGACCATTGGATAGTGAAATGCTCATTGGGTCAGCAGGGCCAGACAAAAACAGGTGGAGAACTGCAAAAGAATTCACCTTTGGCTAAGCCCCGCCCCCCTTAGTTACTGTTGCTACCTCCGACAACTTCATCTGGGCTCTGGTTTGGTATCAACATGGCTTATGCTGTGACAGCTCTTCCTGCTGAAATTTTATCAAACTTTTATAAAGTAGCAAATAAAGTGTCCGATAGAAGTAGGCAAACGGGGCTGCAGTGTGCGTTCGAAGGCTATATTCAAGACATACCGGTGAAACACAAGCAACAACACAGCATCCAAATAGAGGCAAAAGCATAACGGTCACAGTCAAAAAATGAACCACCGCATATCCTAATGGAGACGGAGGCTGGGACTAACAATATCGAGCAACACTGTTCATGCAAAGCTGGGTAGGTCTCTATTCACTTCTATAATCGTTATTACAAAGCAAACGGACTACGCGAGTATAAAGTTGTATTTATTAGCAGCGTGTGCTAGCGTATCAACAATTAGGGTAGACAACCGAAATCATAACCTAAACAGCATAAAACTGTCTAACTAGTATAACTTCACAGTAAGGTTAAAAGCAAAAATAGAGCACACAAAAGTGTTGATCTTGAGGGGTTTCGCTGACTGAGGACGTCCACACAGTTTAATCCAAAGACGACATTTGTCAGTATTTTACTTCGGTTTTGGGAAGGGAAAAAAACGGACACCCCTCTCCAACCTCTCTGGGAAACGCGTATCTGTGTTACAAATGCCCCAGGCACAACGTTTAACCATATTTTTGATAAAACTACGACGGCAATAGCCTGCCGAGACCAAAAATATGAGACGCCTGTGTTAAAGTCAATGGAGCGCTGTGAAAAACTGTCTGACCCTCTGTGGAGCTCGTTCTTGGCTGCGCTGTGATTGGTCAATCTACATTCTAGGGCGTGGCTTAGCCAAAGGCGAATTAAGGTGAAGAATTAAGTGTGAAACCATCAGGAAGCCTTTAGTCTCCAGCGCCACCATTTTCCAGAACTGCAACCTACCTGGAATCACCAGAGGGTGTCAGGATCTCAGAGACTTAGGTTTAGGTAACAGTAACCCCCCTAAACATCACTCCCATCTGGGTCACGGCACCAATGTAACCACTCTGGGTCTACTCGCACCGCTTTTTCTGTAGCAGTTCTGTAGTATTTTTTTCCCCCACACTATGGAAGTGTATGGGGCCCATCACCTGTTCAGTTACCCATATCCTTCAAAAATATCTTCTTTTGTTTTCATACAGGTTTGGAACAACTTGAGTGTGAGTAAATGATGACAAATGTTTCATTTTTTGGGTGAACTATCCCTTTAAGCACCTCTTTTCACTGACCATTTACAAAAAAATAAAGTTTTGAGTTTCAGACCTTGTTTTGTACCCTTTGTTTTCCATTTACCTGTGTAAGAAAAAAAGATTGATGCCTTGCCAAAAAGATGATTTTTTTTCCCCTTCTACAAACTTCTTGTAGAACATTCTCTCACTTTACTCTGTTTCTTGTGTCCTTGCGTCTCTGCTCTGAACCAGAGCTAGAGGGTGTTAGTTGATTTACTTTCCATGTCGCTCTTCTCCGCTCCTTTGGCCCATCTGACGCCCCCAGAAAAAGAGATTGATGTTGATGGAGGGGTGCAGAGAGCAGAGCACTAGTTCTCTCTTGCTTGTCTGTTCAGTAATAGGGCCTGTTCGCAGTGCTATCACTCTCCTCGGCCCACTAAACACCACCATCACTACAGACACACAAACACACACCCGTATCACCAGATGTCTCGACAGGAAGTTTCAAAGTGCTCATTGAGGAGCTGAACACAGTGAGGTGATAGACGCCACAGTGTACCCTTCAAATGCTTAAAAAACATCAACGAAATGATGGATGGATTAATGGAAAAAAGAATAGATGGATGCAGGGCGCTTAGGAACGATCCAAAAAGTGGGGGAAGATACATTATAAACCATATCAGTCTGGCTCATGAATATTAATAAGGTGACATAACGGTAGCCATGACTGATTTTCTGAAAAGCAATAATGATGGATGAATGGATAGTTGGATTTACTGGATTAAAATGTGCTAGTTGATGCAGTTACTTTAAATACAACTGAAATATTTGCCCAGAGATCTTATCACTATGAAAATCTGAACTCATTCGCTTATGCATTTACGACTCCACAAAACTGTTGTAATATCATTGCAATAACCATGTTGCCTAGGCGACAGATATTTGGCAGCGCTGACAACACACGTACAGCAGCGAACGACTTTGATAGACACTCGTATCAAGCAAGACAACTGTTGTCATGGAGCTCAGAACCTTTAGCCTTGCGTGACAACTCGCACACATTTAGATTTTGAATAGATCTGCCAATGGAGAGGTTTCAAGTGCAAGCTGCAGTCTATCCTCCCGGGCCTCAGTCCAATCTGTGAAAGAGAAAATGAGTCCCTCTCACACCTCTTTTCGCCACCTCTCTTAGGGAAGTGCTCTCGTTCAGCCATTGCTTTTCGATGAATAAAACAGATTGAGGGGTGTCTGTGTGAGTGTGATGCGTATACGTGATCTGTCAACGCTCTCAGCAGAGCTCATAATGAAACAAGTGGGATCACTTCACACTGATGTAACAGCTGGTTCTAATAATGGAAAGATTGTTGTTGCGTTTGTCTTGAGAGTTCAGTTTGAAAACTGGAGACAGTCATTCAGTTCAATCATAATTCATCATTTTAAGAAATGTTTTTGACTCAATTTTACACTAAGAGTTTTCTAAGGGCTACACATCAAGGTTTGGCTGGTTACCATGATCCAGTGAGACCCTGCTGGTAGATGCCGCCCACCATCTGGAAAGCACTAAAAGCATCTGTCCCCTTGTACTGTGTCTCTTGCTAAATATTGTGTGTGTGTGTGTGTGTGTGTGTGTGTGTGTGTGTGTGTGTGTGTGTGTGTGTGTGTGTGTGTGTGTGTGTGTGTGTGTGTGTGTGTGTGTGTGTGTGTGTGTGTGTGTGTGTGTGTGTGTAGTGCTGTTAACGCGCTAACGCATGCGATTCATTTCTTACAGTTTAACATGCTAAAAATACTTAACTCAATTAACGCAACATCCGTTTTTCCGTCATCCTTTGGCTAGCGTTACATTATATGATCACGCTCTTATTCATGCAAATGCTTTTAAACCACTCAAGGGCGACAAGACAAAAGAGAACGCGCTGACACGCACACGACGCACTGGAAGACACGCGCCAGTATCGAGTTCTCTTTGGTGCTTGAACGAACAATAACACACAATTATGCCGGAATGTCCGTTTTGTCGAGAATCCTCATAAAAGCAGTCTTAAATGAGTTAAATAAAGTCTTTGCAGTGCAAACTGTTTGATCATTTTATTTAATTTCTGTATTTTGTATGCGCACGGGTAAATATGACATTTATAATGGGTTTATGTGAGAATTGTTTTAAAGTCGACATGAAATCAAAATTGGGTAACACTTTATTTTACGGTGCCCGTGATACAGAGTAATTACATAATTAAGTACTTAGTAGTAGATGTTGTAATAACATGTAACTACATGTACTTAACATGTAATTAAGTTATGGAACAGCCTGTACTTACACATTGTAATTACACACATGTAATAGGCAGCTACTGTTACACACATGTAACAAGCCGGGTCAGTTACATATGTTACCGACTTGGTACAATGTAATTATATAAGAAAGTACTTAGTACTACACAATGTAACAAAAAGTACTTAAATATGTTACTAAGGTGTGAAAAAGCCTGCAGGGGTAACATGGGCTGTTACGCCTATGTAATGGTCAAAGTCTGTTACACAGCTGTTAGTGTAACCGGGAGATCCAGATCTGTACTTTAGTTCGAATTAACTCACTAGTTCACAGCATAAATGCATGTAGTAGCTTCCTAATTAGTAATTACATTGAAATTACATAATATTACACAGGGATAAGCTACGTAAAATAAAGTGTATCAAGAGTGTACTTAAGTGTACCTCATGTGTATCTACATACCTTATCTCCACTGTAGTTTGGATGAACTCACTAGTTCACAGCATAAATACATGTAGTAGTTTGCTAATTACATTGCAATTACACAATATTACACTGGGATAAGCTACGTAAAATAAAGTGTATCAAGACTGTCCTTAAGTGTACCTCATGTGTATCTACATACCTTATCCATCTGTACACATTAAGTACACTTAAGGACAGTCTTGATTCACTTTATTTTACGTAGCTTATCCCTGTGTAATATTATGTAATTAGGAAACTACTACATGTATTTATGCTGTGAACTAGTGAGTTCATCCAAACTACAGTGCAGATAAGGTATGTAGATACACATGAGGTACGCTTAAGTACAGTCTTGATACACTTTATTTTACGTAGCTTATCCCTGTGTAATATTATGTAATTGCAATGTAATTAGGAAGCTACTACATGTATTTATGCTGTGAACTAGTGAGTTAATCCAAACTACAGTACAGATGGATAAGGTATGTAGATACACATGAAGTACACTTAAGTACATTCTTGATACACTTTTTGTTACATTGTGTAGTACTAAGTACTTTCTTATATAATTACATTGTACCAAGTCGGTAACACATATGTAACTGACCCGGCTTGTTACATGTGTGTAACAGTAGCTGCCTATTACATGTGTGTAATTACAATGTGTAAGTACAGGCTGTTCCATAACTTAATTACATGTTAAGTACATGTAGTTACATGTTATTACAACATCTACTACTAAGTACTTAATTATGTAATTACTCTGTATCACGGGCACCGTAAAATAAAGTGTTACCCCAAAATTGTCCCTATTTACTTTGTTAAAAATAGTTTGCCGTGGTTATCTTTAATCAAAGTGTGAAAAGTTACTTCCGGTCTAGAATGGCGTTCCTTTTCTGATGACGTCAGTTTGACGGCTTGGGTTGAAAACGCTTAACCACTCCTCTCAAGCCGTTAGTCTGCTATGAGCAGAGATGGAGAGGACGAGCGATAAAGTAAAACCCTGCCCTCTGTTCAATATTCCATTTCACTTGGAAATAGGTCACAACACTGGAGAAAAGGTGTTTGCAACTTCCAGTTCAAGCGGACTTTAAGTTCACTTAAATTAAAAGTTGTTATATTTTTTGAAGCCTAATGTAAAAAATGTTTAGCTTTCAATTACACTGTAACCGTGACCGACCCGTGCGTGCAAAATTAGTCGCAATGAGCAAATTTCCAAAAATGCATTTTCACAATCTCTAAAAAAATAAAATAAAAAACGAAAACGTTTTCTGAAGGTTAAAAAACAAAATCACCCCACAACCATACCTTACAATCCCTGATAATAACACCTAACATTAACCTTTGAGAGCCAGCAGAGAATCAAATCACCTTAAGGCAGGTGCAAAGAATCTTAAACGCAAATATCAAAATAATATAGAAATAATACTTGCATGGATCTTTGGTGCTGAGCAAGAATGGGTGTGTGTGTAGTAGATCCTCGGTGTGTCCGTGAGCTGGATGCGTTCTTTCGGTTCTTCCGGAGAGCGCGACTTTCGCGGGAAGTTTAAAAGGTTTACTTGAAAGCGAAGTTGCCGGAAAATCAGGAAAAGTCCGTTTCACCCGGGGATAGAAATAATGAGCACGGAAGAAAGACTAAAGCAAGGCAAGACCAAAAAACAAGAAAGAAGTGGGCATGACCTATTTGTCATCGTCATAAGGATGATTCCGTCCACACCTATTTTGGGTGAACTGACCAGTCAGGAACTTTTAGCGCGAGAAAGTTTCTTTGTCCTTCTGACAGCCTAATTTGCATGTTTTATGATGGTGTCAGAATTGGTCATTTTTACTCCAAGGGATGGTAAAAATAATACTACTACAATAATACTATTTTGTACAATAATACTATTTTGTGCCTGCCGTGGGAGGGAAGTTGAGTTGATAAATGTCTTTTTGAAGCTCACAAAGGAGTTTGGAGATGTTTCTGTTTAGCCTCTGCCAGGCCACTAAGTGACAATGGGGCAATTTGATCCAGACTCATCGGCGCTCGGCCTATGATTTACATGGAAAAAAAGCCCAAAAGGTTAAAAGCTTTCTGAGGCGTCGAACTGAATAAGTCATTTTGAATTCGTCCAGACACTACAATAGTATAGAAAGGTGTCAGTGTCAACAAAAAAGGAAAACAAACATGAAATTTGAAAAGAAAATATATATTTTCCCGGTGAAAAGATATTTTGACCAGAGTGACACAATGACAAAAACACATGTTATTTTGGTGGCTTTGGCCAATTTACTGACACAATAACTAAGTTTTGAAGCATGAATTAAAAGTTGTGGGTGAGTTACTACATTTTGCAGACATGCAATAGAGTTCTGACGTTCCAGCAAACAGTCGTGACAGTGGCACTTATTAAGACTGAGAATGTTAACCGTTTCAAAAAATGAGAAAAACGAATTATTTTTACAAATATATTTTTGAATCTTGGTTTTCTTTATTAATATTAATCATATTTTACAACAAAACAACTTCACAATTTTTTTTAAATTATATATCATAAAATAAAAGACTATTACAATTGTGTCTACGTGATTTTTTTCCCCCCGAGCCTTTTAATGAGACTCAAAATGAATTTTATTTCAAAGGTTGACATGTTAATCAGAAGATGTGTATTCAAGTCATTCTATGTTTGAATTGCATTTGAATGCATATTTGAATAGCTTAAAAGATCCAGTCGAAACAAATTATCATGTCATTTAGAAGTCTGCCATACTTTGTGTTCCAGGAAACCCTCTGTTAATGAACTCGTCCATGCAGCCAGACCTGACCATGTCACGGACCTACACCAGCCCCATCTGTTTCCCTGACTCCATGGAGAAGGAGCTCATCCCTGAACCTGCACTCTTTGACCCCCTCCCTGACCTCAAGGTCAAAGTTCACAGCTCCTTCATGGTGTCTCTTGGTGTGTCCGAGAGGGCGGAGTATCATGCAAAAGCCCCTTCCCAAACGTTTCCTCGTGGCGTGGTGCAGGAGATAGGAGGTGGAGGGGGCACGCTGGGCGGGAGGGGGAAGAATCAGCTGACCCCTGTCCAGTCAACGCTGGTCTCTAGTATGACGACTGGCAAGCGGCCGCTCAGGACCAGTGGGGTGTTCGCGCACGGCGGAGGACGGCTGGTGGTGCCCAACGCAGGTGTGTAAATGTTTTTGCACTTGCATTTAATGCATGTCGTAGAAAGATTAAAGAAGAAGCAAGAGAGATTCAAACACACTACATGAAGGAAAGAAACACAAACAACTGCAGTTGAATAAGCAAGAAGCCAGTTTCAGTCCACAGCCCACTCACTGGAAATATGATGCTTATTTAGAATATTAGAAATTTAGAACTAGCTTTCAAATCATCGAGTAGAATATGAATTGAATTGTTTGTTTAAAACTAAATTTGAATTGGAGGAATTCCAATTATAATTTTTTTTTTCTTTTTTTTTTTCTTCTTTTTTTTAAGTTTAGTTCCATTTTTTTCAGTTCTGGGGTAAATTAGAGCATTCTGTGAGAGTAAAGTTTACTTCCATCATGGTCCATAAATTGATAATGGTCCAGGTCAAATATTATAGACTACCATTCAGAAGTTTGGGGTCAGTAAAAATGTGTCTTATGCTCAACAAGGCTGCATGTATTTGATCAATATTGTGAACTATTTTTACAATTTAAAATAACTCATCTGTTGTAATATATTTTAAAATGTAATTTATTCCTGTGATGGCTGAATTTGCAGCATCATTACTCCAGTCTTCAGTGTCACATGATCCTTCAGAAATCATTCTAATATGCTGATTTGTTGCTCAGGAAACATGTTCTTGTTATCATCGCAGCTGAAAATGGTTGTGCTGATGAATGTTTTTTGAGGAAACCATGATATTCTTTTTAGGATTTATTTGATGAGTAGAAAAACATATTTTATAACCATATAAAAGTCTTTAGCATTGTGGATAATTAATGTGAAGATTAAAAAGTATTAATTTCTTTCAAAAAAAAATATTCGTACTGATCCCAAACTATTAAATGGTAGTTCATACAAATAAAAATTCATAACACATAATTGGCTGTTGTCCTGTCTAAGTGGCCGGTTCATGGCCAAGTCTTTGTAAGTCTAGGGAGAGACGAGCTAGTATGCACACGCACCAGTCTCTTCTTTATTCTCTCTCCAGCTTTCCTTTCTTGTCTTTCTCTCTCACGCACAGTATATCCAGTGGCTGTGCTGTGTGTTAGAGAGGCTGTGCACACAGCACCCAGCGGCTGAGAGAGCGGGCGTCTGACAGAGAGACCAGCAGGGCGGCATTGATTTAGGAGTCTCTAGGGTCCATATCTCTCTCTCTCTCTCTCTCTCTCTATCTCTCTCTCTCTCTCTCTCTCTCTCTCTCTCTCTCTTCCTTCTTTACACTCCCTTGCTCTTTTCCACCTCTGATCCTGTCACATGCTGTAAAGAGTCTTGACAGGCTGGCAGAAAGTGTGTGAGAAAGGTTAGAGGCTAGTGCATCTGTTGAAGCGTGCTGGAGTTCTCGCTCAGCCTTTTTTAAGACCTTTACAGCCAAATAGTGACTCTAACAACTCTACAGGCACCTTGTCACTTCACAAGGTGTGTGCTCGTGTGTGTTGTACACAGTCTTTCGTAAGGGAGGATTTGAATGGATTTTTAAGACGACATGTTGTCATGCACGAGTCCCACAAGAAAAATGCTCTGCTGTTTCACGATTCCAGGCTTGCATCAAGCTATTCATCCCACTGAAAGGGCTTCTGGGAAATTAAGGGTGTTTCCAAAAGAGGAACTTTGTTTGTTCTAGTTTAGCATCCAAGTCTCATTCCATCATGCTGTTGGATCTTATAAAGTGTGTGTGTGTGTGTGTGTGTGTGTGTGTGTGTGTGTGTGTGTGTGTGTGTGTGTGTGTGTGTGTGTGTGTGTGTGTGTGTGTGTGTGTGTGTGTGTGTGTGTGTGTGTGTGTGTGTGTGTGTGTGTGTGTGTGTGTGTGTGTGTGTGTGTGTGTGTGTGTGTGTGTGTGTGTGTGTGTGTGTGTGTGTGTGTGTGTGTGTGTGTGTGTGTGTGTGTGTGTGTGTGTGTGTGTGTGTGTGTGTGTGTGTGTGTGTGTGTGTGTGTGTGTGTGTGTGTGTGTGTGTGTGTGTGTGTGTGTGTGTGTGTGTGTGTGTGTGTGTGTGTGTGTGTGTGTGTGTGTGTGTGTGTGTGTGTGTGTGTGTGTGTGTGTGTGTGTGTGTGTGTGTGTGTGTGTGTGTGTGTGTGTGTGTGTGTGTGTGTGTGTGTGTGTGTGTGTGTGTGTGTGTGTGTGTGTGTGTGTGTGTGTGTGTGTGTGTGTGTGTGTGTGTGTGTGTGTGTGTGTGTGTGTGTGTGTGTGTGTGTGTGTGTGTGTGTGTGTGTGTTGCTACTCTTATCTTTTGCTAGGTGTGAGTTTGCTGGTGCCTCATGGTGCGATTGAAGAGGACACAACCTGGGAACTGTACATGAGCATTACCCAGCAGGTCTCCAGGTAATATATCCAGGATACTGACGCACAAAATCGAGACTGTATTCAACTGTATTCTTGTGCTCTGTTCCAAAACCTAGAAACTGCCTATACGGAAAGAGAATTTTGAAGAATTTTGAAGCATAATAGCTCAGAGGTGATGCTGAGACTTATCCAACTTAATTTTGCTGTATTGTAAGATAACTAATTTTTGCCAAATTCTAAGACTATTTGTGGAGATTTGCAACAAACTTAGTGAAATACACCCAAGATGGCACCACTTTTAAGTTTGACCGTTTTGCCTAAAACATGCAATTTGACCGAAAACGAAAATATGGTCAATCTTAAAAGTGGTGTTTCCATTCTAATTGTGCTTTTAAATCAAAGTTTGCCTCGGGTAGATTAACAAAAGACCCCAGGTTGCATTTTGGTGACAGTTACCCTTTAATCATTTAATACTGAAAGGTGTCAATAAAAGTATTATTATAGAGGCGGCAGTGGCTCAGTGGTTCATGTAGATTGTCTACAAACCGGAAGGTTGGTGGTTCAATCCCCGGTTCCACTTGACCAAGTGTCGAGGTGTCCATGAGCAAGACACCTAACCCCAGCTGCTCCCGACGAGCTGGATGGTGCCTTGCATGGCTGACACCGCCGTCGGTGTATGAATGGGTGAATGTGAGGCTAAATGTAAAGCGCTTTGGTGGCCATTGGGTCTGTGAAAGCGCTATATAAATGCAGTCCATTTACCATTAAAAACGAATTATTTTACCCAAACCAATATGCTTCAAACAAAATCAAAGAACAAACTGTTGTAACATCATTTTGAAGAGAATCAGGCCAAAACGAAGTTCGTTTGGAGATTGTTTCTGGAGTTTGAACATTGTTTGAACTCCAAAGTAAACTTTCCAGGAAAAGTTCGCTCTGGCTGGTGAACATCTTCAAACTACAGTACCATTGGTCCGTGCCGATGACGTAATAGGTGTGCTCTGAGGCTCCGCCTTTTTTGATGTGGAAATCTTCTCTGGTTCATTTCTTCTGTTCAGTTCGTCGAGGTCAGACATGAGTAAAAACATGAGCACACTGCGAGCTGCTTTATAGTAGAAATTGAAGTTGTAATTTTAATAGAAAGTGACAGTAGCCAAGTTTCCATCCATGTTATGTTATCGACAACATGAATATGCTCACCGGCATCCAAAACACAATATGCTGATGTTATCAGTAGGGCATTTTTCTTTTTATTCTCATTTCTGTACCTCAATTTTCCTCTCTTCCCCTCAGTCTCGCTCCCCCTTGCTGTAGTTACTGCAGCAGGCCTGTGTATTGAAGGTGCATAAAAGGGTGTACTTTCATAGCGTTAGTATGCTGGGGCTGTGTGCGAGAGTGGTTAAACACATCCAAGTTCAGCAGGTTATCTGCCAGCTGTGCCATCCTGTCGCAACAAGGGGAAAAAAGATGGTGACTGAAACAATGGCACTGTACTCGACCCGAGACCAGCACTGTAGGCATCACACTACGGTGTAAGCATGATAAATCGATGCTTCTCAACCTTTTTACTCCAAGGCCACCCATTGTTCACAATAACATTCGAAAGCCCCCTAGCTATTTGAATCTTGTTTATTTTAAACATTGGGCATCACAATTTTTTGGATTGCAGACGTTTTTGGAACTGAAAATTCTTCAGGGAACCCACTGTTTTTAATGAATTAATTTACATGGCTCTTTCAGTTGTTCATTATTTACAGAATAAAGATTAACGATAAGTTTTTAAGAAATTCACAATTTCCACCTGATCAAATATTTTAGAGCTAGTCACATGTATATTCATTAGAAAAAGCTTTTAGGATTTTATTAATTCCATGTATAGAAATCACAGTCATATATCTTTATACTGTCTGGAACTCTGTTTTTTTTTTTTCAAAGGAAACAAACAGTTGTTGAGGGGTTGAATTAAATTAAGAAATATCTTGGCTTTTTAAAAAGTTATTTTAGCTGATTTTTATGCTTGTTTTTGTCTTATTACCAAACCATTTGTCACACTATTGCCAGTCTCAGGTCAAGTCCATTGCATTTTCGTATCTCAAACTTCTAATCTGTGTTGGCGGGCTGTTTCAATTGAACACGTTTTGTCAAGTACAGTGAACTTCTACAGATATCCCTTGCTGAGTGTTTAGGGAGATGTGAACACTGTGTAGGGATGCTTTAAAACGTAACGCAGCTTGTATTTCCAGTGAGGAAATCTCCCAGAATGCCACTTGCTTTGTTCTGTTGAGCTGCTTAACTCTGGGATTAACCCTCCAAAAATTATGAGCAAACTTCAACGTCCAAGGATTTCAAACTAAACTCACTATAATGTCACCTCGAATCAGACAGAAGACACTTTCTCTTCGCTCCCAATCCTCGGTCGTAGGCTTGCTGGGATTGATAGAGATCAAAGGTCATGAGTGTTCAGAGACTCATCCGCGCTCAAAGATGAAAACCTCAATCTCAGCAAGTTCGCAGATGAAGGTACCTGCTAGCGTCCGATAAGCTCAGAGCTGTTTGCTTCCCCGTCTCCCGTCCGACGCGCAAACACCACCGCCGCGCAGCTATCCGTCAGTCAAATGCTAGCTGCTCAGTCCAACTGTCAGTCAAAGCCTATCTTTTGACAGTTGTGGTGAGTGGCAGGGAGAAATTCAATCCACAACACTGCAATCTGACCACAAAGCATCTACAGAAAGTGGAGGGAGGGGGGTTAGAAGAAGAGAGAGGCAGAAATCAATCTGCAGAACCTCCTAAATTTAGCCGCGCGATCTCCAGAGTCCTCATAACAGCGGCTATAGAGAGCAGAGTCATGAAAAAGGATCAATCAGAGACTCTTTTTATTTGTTCACAGTGATAGGATTGAGTTTGCTCAGACCTCTGGGCTATTTGCAGAGCTTAAAGCTCTCCTGTACCTTTCCCTGTGGATTCACCTGGACATCACACGGAACATTTTGTATTACTAGGAAATGATTCACACAGTGTTAATGAAACAAGACTTTTTTTTGTTTTGTTATCCTGCCGGATATTAAACTTGTAAATCAATAGGTGATGTATCTCCTTGTTATTAGCGCTGCATCTCCGGCTCCTTACATTTGATGAAGCATGGGAAATGAATAATGGCTGCACCCATGCAGGCTAGCTAGCAGTTACTTTTGACAGGGTTACTGTTTAAGGCTATGTTCACACTTAGCGTCTTTTTTCAAACTGCCAGCGTCTGTTCTACATTAGAACCCTATGGAGTAAACCGTTTTTTCAAAAAAGTCCTGAGCGCTTTTTTTTGTGCTAAAAAAACGCCGTTGTTAACTTTTTTTTGTCAAAGAAGACGCTAAGTGTGAACGTAGCCTAAGGGTTAGACTTTTTAAGGGTTGTTACAATGACAGGGATTTACAACGACAAAGCAATGGCAAAAGTAGGCGTGTCCAAGTCTTTGACAGCGTTAAAATTGGATGCAAATAAACAGCTGACTTACTGTAGTTTAGACACGATGGAAAAGTCCACATATAGGCACATAATAATAATAAACTGTTTTTGTTGCTTAATAGAGAGAGAGAGAGAGAGAGAGAGAGAGAGAGAGAGAGAGAGAGAGAGAGAGGGAGAGAGAGAGAGAGAGATGAATGATTCAATTCTGCAAGGATGCACTAAATTGATCAAAAAAAGTGACAGTAAAGACAATAATGTTACAAAAGTTTTCTATTTCATATAAATGATGTTCTCTTGAACTTTCTATTCATCAAATAATATTTAAAGGGGTGGTAAAATGCCATTTTCACAAGATGTAAAATAAATTTCTGATGTCCCCAGAAGTGTGTATGTGAAGTTTTAGCACAAAATACCCCACAGATATTTTTATATAGCTTTCACTTTTTGAGGATTTGCAAAAAGTGAGAAGATGATGTGTCTGGCCCTTTAAATGCAAATGAGCTGCTGCAGAGGGCGGGGTTTCAAGAGCTCATGTGTGTTAGCAGCTGCTATTACCTCATGCAGACACACTAAAATGACAGAAACTGTTCTGTCTTTAATGTCAAAACGGAGTCAGACAAAGATGGAGAGACAACATGTAGAATGCAACAGGATGTCTCTGAAAGGTTAGTTGATGAATTTATGTTGCTGATGTGGCGTTAACTAACGTTATCTTCAATTAGCATATTCTGTCATGGTAATCTATAAATCGCTCGTATAGGAACTGTTGTGAGATGCACACAGAGTGACTTTCGATTGCATGTGAAAAGATGGATGCTAAAGTTTGAGCTTGACTCACTTCTGTGACAAAATACTATACAAATATTACAAATACAAATATTTGACTTGTTCCCTCAACTGTGTGTTCCCGGGGGCGGGGTTTATGTACATTTTAGACTTGCTGATGTCACTAAACCCGGAGGAATGTCGTGTAGTCCCTACCAGCCGTTTGTTGTAGTCCTTAAAAAAACGATTTCTTTAAAAGCAAATATCTCCCTTTGCTTTGAACTTTGAGCATTGTAACTTTGCAGATGTTGTTTATGCTCAAACAGCAACATTACACACTAACTAAAGTTGGAAAAGTGAAATCATACTTTACCACCCCTTTATTAAACTGTTTTCAACATTGATAATAATAAGAACTGTCATTAATAATTGAGCCCCAACAATAATTGATAACTGAGCAATATTGCATATTAGAATGATTTCGGTAGGGTCATGTGCCACTTAAGGAATGGCTGCTGAAAACTCAGCTTTGCCATTACAAGAACAAATGTCATTTTAAACATTTCAGATCTTTTAACTTGTAATAATATTTCACAATATTACTGATTTAACTGTAGTTTTGATCACATAAACGTAGCATTGGAGTTACATAAAAATAAAAAAACTTAATTATTTCACAATATTTGGTATGGCAATTAATGCACTTAATCATTGATTGTTCAACTTTGATTATGATATTATGTGCCTGCTGAAATGTTCATAAAAAAATATTCTCGTTTTTAAATGCAAGGAAACGCATTCCTTGTCAGAATGCAATGAGCAGCTTTATTTTCAAAAGTTTACCAGTATAAATAACATCTAGCTGTATGAATGCCTACTAGCGACCAGCAATACAGTCTGATGGGTTACACATTATTTTTATGGTCCACTTTAGACATTCTATAAATAACTTTGCAACTACAGTACATGTCAACTAGGCTGTTAGCAGAATAAGTTGACCTGTAGCTGCAACGATACTTATAGTCAGTAGAATGTCTGTTGGGGGACAATGAAAATGAAGTGTTAGCAGATATTAAGCAGACAGTCTACTCCAATGACTGCTAGTAGACATTTGCTGCAAAGTTACTTTTAATTATAAGTAGAATGTCTATAGTGGACCATCAAAATAAAGTGTTACTGCCTGATGATGACCTCCCATGTCAAAATGCCCGTAAGTGTGAACAGGGTTTTATAGTCAAATACTTCCCTTCTCTTAGACACTGTGATCTAAAAGGGATAATTGTTCATATTGATCAGGCCATAATGCCTGTGGCACAAAACGCAATGAATACGCTTGTTGAGGTGGTTTCCTCAGGGAGCCGTTTTGGTTTCAATTTGTTGAAGTATGGTTGAAGTGTTGTGGCTCACTTGGTGCTCTAGATGAGATGGGCTTAACATATAACCAAAGGACAAAAAAAGGCTTTTTAGCAAGTTACATGTTCATTTTGTAAGTATAATACATGCTAGTGATGAACTTGACACAGGCAAAATATATTTATATATATTTTTTTAGTTAAGTAAGCAAGTAATTCTAAACTTGTCAGATGCATTCTCATTATATGGAAACAAGTAGCTTTACAACAAATAATAATAATAGTTTGATTTTGAATTTTTGATAGCTCTTTGTCTTCCACAGGGAAAAGGAATATGAGTTTGAAAGATGGATAGATGATGACTGGATTTTTATCTGCAAATGTGAATGGATTGACCAAATTTACAGACGTGAATGAGTGATTTATTATAGTTTTAATTAATATTTTTAATGCATTTTTTATTTTTATGTTTTCCATTTTCATTTGAACGTTTTATTAATTTAATTTAAAAAAAGAGGAATGTTGTCTTAGCAACTAGCTGAAATAAAATAAGTTTAAGGTTGAACTATTTTCATTTTAGTTAATGTGTGTTCATGTGTTTGCTGCCTTTTTTATCAAAGTTATCTAAGGTCTCTTTTTTTGCATTCAAAATCCACGTCTGATGGAGCGTGACGCTTTTGTTCGCAATCAGGTCTCCACATCATTTTAATTAATAACTCCAATCAATATGGATGCCCCTTCAACTGTTTCATTTGTTTACTGCTGTTCCTGATATTTCAGTAAACATGAGACATTGTGTTCCATTTGATATGCGTTTTATATGCCTGATAGTTTTTCTGTTTTCTGGAGTTTCATTAAACGACTGTAAATGTCAGGTAACGCTCTCTCTCCTCTCCAGAATGGCAAAACAAGCTTAGCTGCTTCATCAGCGTTAATTGCTTTTATTTCAGACACAAAAGAGTTTGGATGCAATGCCAATAAATGGAGGAAGTTGGGAGGAAACGGGTAATTATTCAATATAAATAAATCAACATGTAAACAAACAGTGCAGATGGAGTGAGACAGCGATTAGAAGGTTGTTAAGTGACTGGCCTGTTGGTACGATACAGTGTCGAACACTGTAATTGGACGGCTGTCTCAGCCTGCCACCTGCTTAGAATGAAAAACGGCTCCGGTTGTAAAATAAACACTTACGTTCCCGTATGTTCATCAGAAGCATCATTACTAGCGAGTTGTTGTCGAAATTCATTACCTTAAAGAGATAGTTCAACCAAACTGAATATGCAATCCTCATTTACTCACCCTCATGTTGTTCCAAACCTTTCTTCTGTGGAACAAATAAGTGTTTTTGTCCATACAGTGGAAGTCAATGGTTACCAAAGCTATTTGCTTACCAGTATTCTTCAAAACATATATTTTTGGGCATTTAAGTGTTAAACTTTGGCCTGTTTGTGCTACAAATATAAGTGATTATAACAATTGCTTATTGAGGAAAGCTAAGCTGTTATTTTTCCAAGCAATTAGGACATTGGATTTTTTGGTAACATATTAGTTTAGGGTCCGATTCTCACTAATATCTCGTTGCATTAGCATGCATATTACTAGGATATTGGTTGTTTAATAGTACTTATAAAGCATATATTAATGCCTTATTCTGCATGACCATATTCTACATCCCTCAATCCTATCCAATACCTAAACTTAACTTCCTTACAAATTATTAATAAGCAGTAATTATGAGTTTTCTGAGGCAAAAGTCATAGTTGTTAGTTAATAAGTGAGAATTAGACCCTAATCTAAAGTGTGACCGTATTTTTAAAACAGACAATAAAACGGGTAAAATCGGCCTAACATTGAGATGTGGGCTAGTTACAATGTAGCAAACACCCAAGCAAATCTATTGAGAACACCACATGGACAAACACCACTCAGTGTTAAAATCTAGTTTGGATCTCTGTGCACAGAGTAATGAATGGTAAATCATCCCGGTTCTGTTGACAGCAGGTGTCTGGTGCATGTTATTTGCTGTGTCAGTGTGTTTTCCATGGCGCCACCCAGGCTAGTGTGAACTCCCCCTGCTGTAGATGACTAATCCTTGTTGAGGATCCACAGCAGTCATATCGATCGACGCTAACACGTCCAAACTGTCTCAATATGTCACCAGGCTCCTCAGAAGGCACTTCAAACAACACCATCGATCGACCAGTGAACACACACACACACACACACACACACTTACTGATCCACACCCGATCAAGTCCAACTGCCCTCCGGAATCACTTCAACCAGCACAAAGTACAATATATCTGTATTAGCGCTGAGTCTGCAGGCTAATCTGTTGTTTTTTTTGTTTTTTGTGCAGGGAGAGCTGTGTGGCTACTTGACATGTTTCCATTAACAAATCTGCTTGTATTTCTTGCTAATGTTTGTTCGTGGTGTAATCGCAGTAGCTCGCCCTCGTGTTTATTAACCAAACGAATTCCATTTATTTTAACGTTGGCATCTTCTGGTGAAATCAATACTGTTATTTTGACACTACAGCACATATTGAGCGAGGATTTCCCATGAGCATTTCACACAAGTTGTTTTCTTGATCTGTTTTTTATTTTAATAGTGGACAGGAAGTTTCAATTTGGGAAAAACGTTTTAGAAAAATGAATTCACAGGTAGTTTCACTGCTTTAAAGCGTACCATTATTATGGGGTGAAATAACACACAGTGAACCTGATTTTACCAAGTGCAACATGTTCCAGGATCAACATTTCTGTTGATCCTGGAACAACATTCCAATCAACGAATCAGATTTCACTCTTATTTAGCTATCATTTCTCTCTGATTTTAGGGATAAGTTAGGTTTAGGGGTAGGACTAAATTTTCTTAGGGTAGGACAGGAATTTTGTTCCGGATCAACAAAATTTGTCTTATTTAGCACAATTATGGGAGTGTGCACATAAACATTGTTTATTATAAGCGCTTTAAATGCTGAAGCTGGATTCTGATTGGCTGTTAATTTTTATCGTTCATCAGGCGCAAAAAAAAAAATCTGAATATGATTTCAACAATTTCATTCCTCTTTATTGTTATGGCTGTCGTGTGGACTTATTAAAACTTATTACGTATAGTTATCATTGTAGTTAACATACTTGAGAGTGTATGGCGCTTAACTGACCTTACGCTAAGTCCCGCCTTAAAGCATCACTGACCAATCCTGCCTTAACAACTGTTGCTGACCTCTTTTCTATTGGAACTCAGTGTTTGAAACGTTGAATACGTTTTAGGGAGACTATCCAAAAAAATATGATTTAATGTTGTTTCCAGGTCACTTAAAAGTACCCAGAGAGGACACAAACATTTATTTTTTTCCACATTTTGAAATAAATGTCACAATTGATTCCAGCCCACGTAAGGATAGTATCCAATCCATTTTAAAACCTTCTGAGCACATTGTATTGAAAATCATGCTGAAATCTCTAGTTCATTCCTATGGGATCTTTTGTAACGCTTGTCAGAGTTTGCAGCGGTAACCAAGGGGGGCGGAGCTTAGCACAAAGTCAATTCCAACCTTTTAGTGGCTTTTTTTTCTGTGTGTGTGTGTTTCCATCTGATCTCTAGTGCCAATTAAGTAGAATCAGAAGCATTACCTTTTACATTTATTCATTTAGCAGATGCTTTTATCCAAAGTAACTTACAAATGAGGGGAAACACGCAGTGGTAAATCATTCAAAACAAACAGTATTAGCATAGCCACAATACAATTTTAATTTTTTTTACAATATCAGTTAATCTCTCTTTCTGTCTCTTTACCTGCAGTGCTTTGTCTGATGAAGGTCAGGAGATACTTTTGAGTCCTGAGGTAACGTACGGCCCTCCTGGCCTGACCCTTTCCTGCCCTGTTGCCTTGACGATAGCCCACTGTGCAGATGTGAGTTCAGAAGACTGGAATATCAAGCTTAAGAGACAAACCCAGGACAACAACTGGGAGGTAAGGCTGACATAAGAATAGTATCTTTATCAAACCCTTCAAGTCTTTAACCAACGTGCTGGATAGGGAAGCCTTGAATGAGTGCAGATGATTTAAACTCTGATTCATGCAGTTTAATGGGAAACTGCAGTGTGCTCTGCTGGCAATTATAAAGAACTGAAGTGTCATTCTGAAGTAAGAATGCTGAAGGTCACCATGTGACAGAATCAATAGATATGCCCTCTTCATTGTAGACCGATGGTCCTACATTGAGTGCACTTTAAGAGCATCTCTCTGTGTTCCTTTTACACAGTCCTTTCCCTTTGATATTGTGCTGTTCTTTATAAGAGCGAGATTCACACTGCTCTTCCATGTTGAAAGAACTTCATCAAAGTTGAGCTGGAGCTCACTGACACTAGCCGACCCTGGAGAAACCATCTCTGTTTGTATTAGTGTAGCGCAGCAAGCGTGTGTGTGCGACCTGACATTTCAGCAGACTATAATCAAACGCAGACTCTCTAATTCAAAGACACATCACAATACCAATCAACTCCTTTTCTTTCGGTGCAGTCGAGTCATTTTGACGCTGTGTTAAAGACGCGGAGACCTTTGACAGTTGTTTGAAATAATGAGCTTTTTTCAAGCAGGCATAATGCGAGAGCAAGTGATAGGCGGGTAGAGAGTAATGTCCCTGCAGAATTGAGAATAACACCTTTTTTGTGCATTTTAGTGTGTGTGTGTGTGTGTGTGTGTGTGTGTGTGTGTGTGTGTGTGTGTGTGTGTGTGTGTGTGTGTGTGTGTGTGTGTGTGTGTGTGTGTGTGTGTGTGTGTGTGTGTGTGTGTGTGTGTGTGTGTGTGAGAGAGAGAGAAGCGCACTTTAATGTGCACCCACTGATTTGTGGGTAATAGGCAATGGTTTCTGTGCGATGGTGTGTTTAGACATGAAATATCAAGCTTTCCCCCGTCACAAATGGTTCGGGTCGCTTCAGGGGGCAAAGTTATGCTTAGCTCCAGCTATATTCAGCCGGTGAAATGGAGACCCTGGACTCAGAGTTCCTGCTGGCCGCTACACACCCACTGTTCCTGACATTCAAATACCAGATGCATATAATAATAATCAAGCTGTGCTTCCATCTGCAGAGCTATAAAGAAAAGGGAAGCATAATTTCAGCTAAAGATCTTCACCTTTCTCTAACATGTGTACGAACGTTTATGCTGACCGAGGATTTTATAAAGTGAAGCGGCCTGTGAAAAGCCTCAGGGTTGCCAAAAGTAAGTAGCTGTCAGTGCTTATGACATCGAGGCCTACTTTGCATTAAAAGCAATTGAACCATGTTCTAGAAAAGAAAAACAGTCGATCAGCGTGGATATTCTTGGATGCTTCTATTAATCAGACGTGTACTATAAACATTACAGCATATCTTGTAGGATGGCAGACAGTGGTGTTGCACTTAAGTGAAGGTAAACAATTATGTTTTCAAGCTGGGGATTCAAGGCAATTCAAAAACAATAATTCTAACATAAATTGAAATCAAATTTTCTGAAACATTTAATTAACAAATAAATACATGACAGGTTACACACCATCTGGTGGTTTTCACCCAGATAAATCACTTAAAAACCCTAAGGAAGTTTAATTGTAGTTCAATTGAATTACCGTAATTAAAATGTTAAATATATATTTGTAATATTTGCTACTTTTATTACTTTTTTAAAAGTGGCAAAATGTTTCTACTCAGCCGCAGTCACAAGCAAGTGTTATAAATATGGAAAAAGTGAAAGTTTAAAGTTTTAGTGCCAGATTTACTAGCCGCTTGCGCCGGCGCAAACCCTCTTTTTGGCGTTAAAAAAATACTGTCCGGATTTACTAACAGGGTTGGACAGGGCGTGGGCATGGCTGACCTTATTGCATATGTATTATGTAACGCCCCAAAAAGCACGTCTTAAACCAGACGCTAATTTGCGCTGCTCTTGGGAGATTGCGTTGATCTTTATGGAAATGATCCGACTGCATTTGTGTTCTTTAATTTGTAGATCACGCACAGAACTTTCCACTCCCATTCCCTTTTTCTTTCTTTCCCGGTTTAATAAATCGGGTCCTTAAAATGTAAACAGGTTTTGATAGATTTGTGACATCATCAGTCACCACAGTTGTCCCCAATAGCAAAACCGGTTGCATTTTATTAAAATAAAGTATCTCTATAGATTTTAAATAATCACTTTAGACATTCTGTTGACTATAAGTAACATTGTTCTTGCATGTCAACTCACTCTTATTAGAGTATTAGTTCAGTATTAACAGACTGATAGGGGAAGGGTTAGTAGAATAAGTTGACGTACTTGCAAAGTTACTTATAGTCATTTATTGATAGACCATCACATTAAGTGTTAGCAGATATTAAGCAGATAGTCACTCTAATGAGAGTTAGTTGACCTGTAGGTGACTTGTCAACAGAATGTCTAAAGGGGACCATCGTAATAGTCGATGTTGTGTAAGAATTTTACATATGACTCCTCAACAGTTGGATTTTGACTGTGAGTGTATGTGTGTTTCTGACAGGAGGTGATGACTGTGGACGAGGAGAGCACTTCTTGTTACTGCCTGTTGGACGCTCAGTGCTGCCACCTGTTGGTGGAGAGGCCGGGGTGTTACGCTTTAGTGGGAGAGGCCCTCACACAGGCGGCTGGGAAGAGACTCCGACTGGCTGTGTTTGGAAACATGGAGCCCAACTTCCTCAACTACAGTATTCGAGTGTACTGCGTCGATGATATGCCCCATGCCTTTCAGGTGTGTAAAGACTTTTACGTTTGTTTGTTAGTGTGTGTACATTATTGATTACCACATATGTTGTCTCGGATCCTGACCCGCTAGCTAAGCCCAAAGTATACATTGTTTTTTGTACGCTCACATTTGTACTCAAAGCCTTTCAATGTATATTCAATTTGACATACACGTACACGGGCGGTCGATGCATGCGCATTATGACAACTTGTACTACCCCTCCTGAGCAATCTCTCGCCGCAAATTATAACCCATCTTTATCATATTTTAAGCTGAAGTTGTACAAATGCAGATGCTTTCTAACCTCCTCGCACAATCTCTCATCCACGTAGCCATCCATTGTTGTTGTAGCTTGCACACGTTTATGTCTCTTCTCAGAGATGGCCTTATTATTAGGAGATACACATGGGTCAGTGGATCTACCATTGGAGAAAGCGTAACGGCTAACTTGGATCATGTGTGCCTTGATAACCAATCACATTAAAGCCTTGACGTCATTGTATTTTGTTCAGTTGTGCGACAGTCGATCACTGTTTGCGGATACCATAGAAATGAATGAGAAGTGCCGTAAACTGAATGAAACCTGTCGCACAAATGTCCGTGACTTCTCTTTTAAACTGCATTTTTTTCGATGTAAACTAAAAATAGATCAATCCAAAACTAATGTTTAAAAGCAAACACGTTGAAGATTAGCCGATGGGCTGTCGATTTATTAACTGTTAAGACATAAAAAACTGCCTCTGGTCTCCTTCCCTGCTTAACACAGCGTTAGTAGGCGTTTTGGCTTTATTTAATACATATTTTTTTGCTGACCTTGCAAGCTTACAAGTGTTTTTGTGTCTTATGTTTATTCAGCATGCGCATACTAAGTACATTCACTGTACGGTGACCCTAATCTACGTGTAAAATGTAAAGTATACTTTGGGCTTAAAGAATCCAGCAAGTTAATTCAAACCAGCATGGAAATTCATTCATTCCGCTGGGTGTGTTTTCGGCATTCACAGATGTAGGCTTCTTAAATGTCATGATACATATTCCCTTCATACTGCATATGACATTAGATGGAAATCCACAGCTTATTGGATATTTGCATTCATAGGGCAGCATGTTATGGCTAGCCGTCATGCCCTGTGGGTACTCTGGTTTTACGCTCCACTGAAAGTCAGCTGGACCAATCTCATACACACACACACACACACATCTCCTGCTAACTGATAGAATGGCTTCTTAAATTACAAAGACACGGTGAGCCACTCGCATACTTCATGCGATCACTACGTGACTGAATATTTTCCGAACGCAAATTAAAAGTGATTTACATTCTGTTAGGCGTAACGTCTAGCTGCGGACACAGCTTCAGAGAAGTTTTTGTTGTGTACACACACACATAACTTACAATCTCTTCACTTTATGAAGAAAGCATAATATGTCATTTATATTTAATGTCTCACATGGATCTTTTCTTCTCGGTTACGGAGATGTGGAGATGTCTTTGTGTGGTATTGAAGCCTCAAGACATACACAAACTGAATTAGTGGTTGTATTTTTCCCCCTCTCTCCCAAACTCACACACACACAAACAAAGTACTGATGTCTGGAGTGTGTTTACGTTCAAGCTAAATTAATAACCTTCAATGTATGTTGGGATATTATAATGCCTTCATTAAAGGTGCCAGGGTTTTTACAGTTTAGTTTTGACATCACAAGCCCTGTGTTGAAGGCTGTAAAAAACTATAAGGGGCTTCCTTCTGCATTTTTCAGTTATCAGTTGAGTACCATAAATAATTATTGTAACAGGATTGACATTTTAAGATATTTTTTTCTGGCAAATGTTTCAAAACATAAAATAAAGTAAGAAAATAAAGAGACTTGCTGTCTTATTTCATGCACATTTGTCACCTGCATACTTTTTTTTGTTTGTTTGTTTAGTGTTAAAAAATAAGTGAACCAGGACTAAATGTATCATTTTATTTTTTGGTCCAGACCAAAATAACTGTGAACACGCCCTTTATGGTCACTTTTAATCAATTTAATGCATTCTTGCTGAATAATATTATTTTCTTTCTTAAAAAAACAAAAAAATGGCCCGAAATGTACCGACCTAAAACGTTTGAATGATAGTGTATGTATACAAGGGACACCAATGTATCTTGTAGAATGACCTGAATAATGTCTCAACAAAATGAGAATTAAGTGACGTGAAGAGACTCAATATATCTCAATATAAAAACAATTGAAGTCATTGAATGTCCCTTTAAAGCATGTAAATCCAGTGTGTGTGTGCGTGCGTGTGTCAGATCTCGGCTCTGTGAAGTCTTCTTTCCCAACAGGACACACTCACGAGTGACTGGTCAAAGATTGTATTTTCTCCACACCAAAGCACTCTTCCACTTTGTTTACCCAGCCGTTCACCCGGCATTTTTTCTCTTCTTTTGTACTCTTTTGTTGTCAGTGTTGTTTGCATTTCACAAAACAGCAAATGAATTCCTCCCTGGAAACTGAACGAATTCAGGCCAGGATCGATCAGCAGCCATCACAGCGAGAGACTATTTTCCTGTCTTTTGTGACGGAGAGAGAGAGAAAGCAAGATAGAGAGACCTAATGCTTTTAATGCTACTGTGCCATTGTCAACAATTCCCACAGAATAGATGCAAAGAGCACAAAATCACCCGTGCCTTTCATCAATGCTGATTCTGTCCATCCAGTGTCTCTTGCTCCTGTTCTGCATGCCATTTTGTGTGTGTGTTGCGTCTGTGCAAACAGGAAAGGTAGGCGACGTCCATTGTATTCGGCCGAGTTGGTAATTGAAGGCATTGTACCTTTAGATTTATTAGTTGTTCTGTTACCAGATTTAGTTTTGTGTGTTTTTTTTATATTTTAGACCCAGGGTGTTATTATAATTCCATTCTTGTAGATGAAAAATGCAATGCAGGCATTTCTTCGACCTGTTTGTTGGTCTAGGGGTTGGAAACGTCAGCCTCGCGTTAGATGCAGGTTTTTAATCACTTTCTGCTTCATCTTCTCGGGTTACGAAGATTAAAGGTTCCGCTAGACCCAGGAAATGGCTGTTGTGTAACGTGGGAGGGCTGTTTTTCGGCTGAATAATTTAAACGTGAGCAGTCAGTTGAGTTCTGTTCCTGTTGTTGGGTATTATATGTGTGTCAGTGCGTGTTTATGCATGAGCGTTTATATATCTGTGTTTACTCTTCCTCGCAGGAGGTGGTGTCCGTGGAGCGGGGTCGAGGCGGGCGCCTCCTGGAGGAACCCAAGACCCTGCTCTTCAGAGCGAACTCTTTCAGCCTACAGGTCTCCATCCAGGACATCCCCCAGTTCCTCTGGAGCATCAAACCTTTTACCACCTGCCAGGTGCTGTCCTCATAAATATGGATGCCAGCTCCGTATGAATATGCATGAGTTTTGTTAATATGCATATGAGCTGAATATTAATAAGATGTCAAATTCCAGTGTTCATTTGACTGGTCATATGAATATTAATACAGCTCTGTTTAAGGTAGTTTAGCCAGAGGCTTTGGTAGGAATTTAGCTGGAGATAAGGATGTCTTTTCACCCTGTTTGGTTTTAACAGGAAAGTGTGTTTTTAAAAACTATTTAAATGGACAACTGCGGTATATTACTGTTGTTTTTTCAAAGCCCCTAATCCTGAGTATTATAACTTTGGGTGCTTAATACGTTTACACTTTATATCGATAGTCCACTTTAGACATTCTACTAACTATAAGTTTGCAACTACACGTCAACTAACTGTCATTATAGTATCAGTAGACTCTTAGGTTACGGTTAGTAGAATAAATTGACATGTACTTGCACAACCCGGTCACACTAAATGCGTCTCTACAGCACGCAGTGTGTTTATCGTTCAATTTATACGCGAAAATGAGTTTTTACGTGCATATGATACGCATGGATAGGTTAGGGTAGGTTTAGTAGTGGTGTGGGATGCGTATGTATTATACGTTTGGTTAGGATTAGTGGTGTGGGGTGGGTGTGTATTACACGCATGAAGTGCGTATCAAATGCACGCGAAAACTGCGGATCGTATGCACGTACAAACCGCGTATAAATTGCACAATAAACACAATGCGTGCTATATAGACGCATTTTCATGAGATCGGGCTGACTTCCAAGAATAGTTATAGTTAGTAGAATTTCTGTTGGGGGAGCATCAAAATAAAGTGTGTAAGCAGACAGTCTAATTATACTCCAATGACGGCTAGTTGACATGTAGTTGCAAAGTTACATATAGTTAGTAGAATGTCTAAAGTGGACTCAAATCATGCAGCTTGTTGAGGAGAGGTGTGCTCAGATGCATTTCTAAGCCATTTTTGCTTACCAGAAAATAAAACAATCCCCAAAAAAGAGCCCTTCATAGAGCTTATTTTCACTTGGACAGTAGCAACACCCTATCACTACATAGCATTAGTATCATGGTGTCAGGTTGAGCACGGGAAAGCAGCACTCTCTATTTAGTTTTATTTGCTACACCAGCAGAGCTATTTGTCAGTATTTGTATTATTTTATCAAATTGTTTCTGTTTTTGGATGACACATTCTCAAGAGTGTGTTTTCCTCAATGCTGTTTACCCACCAATCCTTTCTTCGTAAAGCTTTATGACCGCAGGCACATTTTTATCCAAATCATACCCATTTTTTTTTTCATACCAGGCTGTGTTCTGGCAGGGCCGTCAGTGACATGACACTAAGTAAATTAGCTTCAGCGGCTCCAACAGCTGAATAACAATAAGGAGGAGAGGAGAGGAGGCACATATACTTCCTATTGGTTCGTACTGACATATTCACTCTTTCCTCCTTCTTCCCTATTTTGTTGCAGGAATTCTCCTTCTCTCAGGTGTGGTGTAGTAGCCAGTCTCCTCTGCAGTGTGCCTTTTCTCTGGAGCGCTACAGTCCAGCAGCCAATCAGCTCTCCTGTAAGATCAGTGTTCGGCAGGTCAAAGGTCATGAGCAGATCCTACAGGTCTACACCACCGTTGCTGAGGTTTGGAAGACAAAAACTCATACTGTATATTTAAAAAAACACAAAAATATTGACAAAGCACAATAGAATAAGATATCGTCTGGTGTTTGGAATATTGATGGTCCTTTTTTTTATATATATAGTTGACCTTTTCGAAGTGGGTAAAACCTTAAATCTGGAGGTTCTGATGCCAAAAAGCATATCATATTTATAATTGAATGCATATTTTATGTTTTTCAGCAATCAAAAATACTGAATGTGTTGATCTAAGTGCTATTATTTGTGCTTTTTACACTAGTGGGCAACTGGATTTTCTAAAAAAACTTGACAAACTGTCAACGTTTTCTTTTTTATTTAATCAAAATAACCATGCCAGATTGTTCTAGCCCAATTTAAGCCCTCTGTGAACTCTAATGTCACTGCAATACTTTTTTTCCCTCCAGAGTGAAAAAGACACAGTGCCATTCTTCACACAATCAGACTGTACCATCACCTCCCAGACGGGGTCCAGGGCCTTCAGAATCCCCCTGTCCATTCGCCAGCGAATCTGCGCGACCTTCGACACGGCGAATGCCAAGGGCAAAGACTGGCAGCTCTTAGCGCAGAAACTGCATATAGACAGGTGAGAGATTAATGCAAAAATACACAGCAGATAAACATGCTTTGTCCATAAGTACACATACGGACGGTGACACACTTGCTCAAATACAAACAAAACTGGACCTCAACATATGGAACCCCAAACATCTCATTTGCTCCATTTTCCTGTAGCACATGGCCACATTAACCATCGGCAGAGCCACAGGCAGTAACTGTAGTGCTGTAATGAGATCTCATGCATCCTGCAAGCCCCAGTTCTAGGAGAACATACATCATATCTATGATAAAACATTGGCATAGATGTGCACACCTTTAAAGGGACAGTTCACTCTTAAATGCAAATTATGTCATCAGTTACTCACCCTCATGTCATTCAAACCTGACGTGTATAACTGTGCCATATTTTGAATAGATGGGGATGTGGATAGTGAAGGACTATATTTTTATTGAATAAAAACTTGCTTCTTGGTCTGTTTGACACAAAAGTGGTGTAAGGCTCTTGTTTATGTGATTTATGAGGACACAAATTTGTGTAATGACATGTGTATTACACTGCTATTACAACTTAAACGTGGTTTATGAGGACATTTCATGAATCCTCAAAATTCAAATAGCTTTAAAAAACATAAAAAACAATGTTTTATTAAAAATTTAAAAATGCAGAATGTTTCCTGTGATGGCTAGGTTTAGGGATAGGGCAGTGTAAGGGGATAGAATATACAGTTTGTACAGTATAAAAAGCATTACGCCTATGGAATGTCCTCACAAGTATAGCAAAACAAAATTAAATAAATTGCTAAATTGCTGTTCTTTTGAACCTTCTATTTATCAAAGAATTCTGAAAAAAAAGTGGCCTGGTTTCTACAAAAATATGAAACAGCACAATAATAAGAAATGTTTTTGAGCACCAAATCAGCTTATTCGAATTTTGTGTTCCATTGAAGAAAGAAATAACAATATGCTGTGGAAGCTGGAAGTACATGAATCTATTTCAAATCGTTTTGATTGCATTCATGTATAACTGAATGCGTTTAAACATTCATTTTTCATTGAAATCCTTTCCTTATTAAATTACTTTTTCTGCTCTTTCTTTGCGATTTTGTATTTCTTTTTTAAAAACATCTAGCTTAGTCACTTTTCTTTTTCTTTTTTTCCTTTACCATGGTGATTTCAAAAATGTTTAACAAAAACATTGTGCAAAACAGCTAGACTCCGCGATCAAAATGTCCGAAAGGTTCTCGAGTTTAAAATCTCTTTCATGTTTATTCGCTTCACTGCAGCGGAGGTTGAATAAAACTTTCTTTCGTGATGTGGGTTTATTTTTGTAATATTTTCACCAGGGATAAAAAAGACGGAGTTGTTTTTGAAATGAGGATGGAAGAGTCGGACAGAAGGATTTAGGGGAATTTTCTAGCTGGTCAGAGCCCCAGGCAGTGTGTAATGAGAATGTCTCCTCCTTGTTAAGCGGATTTCTGCAATTACCTTCTGAGGATGTGCAAGCTCGTCTAAACAGTGCAGAGGGCAATTACCCAGAGAGCTGTGGTGCAGGAGCTGGTGTAGCGCAACACTGCCCCCTGTTGGAGTCCCAGTACCCACAGAAAATCAAAGAATGACAGTGTTTCCATCACCCCATCAGCGCTGCAACATATTGTTGATGGACTGGTTAATGGTGAGGTTAAATATCTTGATTGAAAGCCCAGCATGGCATGTTTTGTGACCTCCCCAGGCTGTTTAAATAGCGAGTGCTTTCTACAGCAAGACCATCATAACCAACTTGGAAGCTACGTCAGCCCACTGAATGATGGTTACTTTTTTACAATTTTAGTAATTTTTTTTACTTCCTTGACTGATATGACTCACTAAGTGGATCCAAAATCTCAATATGAGGTACTACATTTGAATTTGAATTTACTTCGCGACCGGTAAAAAAAGTATGTTTTGTGTAGTATGAGTACGTGTAGAAAAAAATTCTAACGCATTACATCCATCCGCCATGTTGTTATTGTCATGCAACCTACCAATGTCTTTCATAAATCCTCTTCCTTGGCCTCATGGGATAAAGTGTCCATTGAATGTGCACACTCCAGAATCTCAGTGGAAATAATTGGTCATCTGTATACTTTACGCCTATACTTTCGTGTTTTTCGAATGTTTTCAGACATACTATTGTTTTCACATACTATATAGTAGGGAAGTATTGAATTTCAGACACATAGATTGTTTTCTAAAATAGCATTATTGGGAGGTCAGCATGAGGTCAAAAGCAACCCAGTTACTGCATTAAATGTGGAGGTAGAAGATGGACTATGTGTGCTTCTTTAAGACACACACCTGCAAAATTGTGATTTCCTTTTCTGTGATTCAATTATGTCTCGAAGATGGGTTGATTTTCTTCAAGCAAAACTTCTTTAATATCCTTCTCGCTTTTATAAACTAATTTAACCATTTTGATATGTTGTTGGGGCACACAGGCATTACAGGATAACATTATTAAATTGAAATTTATGCAGACTGAGAATCCTTGCAATAGAGTGTAATAATTCAGTGTCTGAGCGGAATAATATCAATTTATATAACCAGACTTGTGGGTTAGAGCATTGAGAATTTAAAATAAAAACATACAGAAATACTATGCTTACTCATGCATTTAAAACCTTTAACTTATCAGCTAATTTCTTCAGCATTTCTTCATTTAGGTTAATGTTAATTGTACATTTATTAGTATAAACTGTTTTTAAAATGTTAAATGTTCATTCATAATACATTAATTATTTTATACAACTTAAAAGTAAAAGAAAATAGCATATCTAGAAATTGACATAATATTAAATGCTGTGAAAATATTGTTCATTGTTGGTTCATGAGACCTACATAAACTAATAAATATATTGAACCTTTTATTAATGTTATCAGTATTATTTGAGATTCATATTTACAGATTAATCTGATTGATGAATATGAAAAAGGTTGGATTTTATGAATCAGTGAACTTAAAATGATGTAAAACACCAATGAAAGTATATCAAATGCTTTTGCAAATACAATTGCGTTAGCATTTTACTTCTCCTCACCATACACTTCAAAATTAAGTTATTTTATATTTGTTCCTGCTTTCTCTTATAGAGGGGCCTTGTTTAGTCATTTTTATTGTTTAAATTGTATTTATTCTGTACTTCTCAGTGTTCAGATTGTGCTGTTAATCCAAGTCTGTCCTGAATTGTGTCCCCATACAGAAACCTGGGTTATTTTGCGTGCCAGACGAGCCCGTCCGCTGTCATTCTGAGTTTATGGGAAGCTCAGCACCAGGAGCGGGGCGATCTGGACTCTTTGGCCAGCGCTTTAGAGGAAATCGGCAAAGTTCAATCTAAACACTCCACCAGCGTTGACACTCTGGACCGCATCAGCAAAACCATCCCCTCCGGCGACTCTACCATAAACTGCAGCAGTGAGGAGCTAGACGCCAACCACACCTAAAAACAGTTTCCTGGGAAATGAAGACTAAAACTGTTCTTATCGGAGATAAGAGGGTTCAACGAAGGGAGAGAGGAGGCAGCACTTGAGTTTGCCCCAGCCCTGCAAAAAAGTTGTTCCTCCCTCTCCTTGACTAATAAAAACAGGGTGTTAAAGATGGGTTGTGACCAAATAAACAAGCTTCAGTGATTCACAGAAACTCACACACACACATGCACACAGTATTCCTATCAAGTACCCTTAAACGCATCAGAACAAACTGACTTCTACACTGAACCTGTCTGATGAAAATTTGCAGCTAAGGATTGTGGGTGTGCTTTCACGATCATTTGTTTCCGCAAAGGCGAACTGAGAAAGTTCGACAGCCTAAATGTTGACTTGCGACCGCAAGACCGGGGCTGCCTCGATGCTTCTGAGTGTTGAAGAATGTGTCGTCGTTTTTGTGGGACACTTTTGTTTCGCGTCTCTCCACAACGGTTGTCTGCATTTCTGAGTAACTTTCTGATTGCAAATAGATTAAAAAAAAAAAAAAAAAGATCTGTACTATTGAATACTATTAAAGCCTGTTGGATAGCAACCAGTGTAAACTGAGAGATGTACTCAAAGATAACCAAATCAAAATGTTGTTATACACCATTTACTTTTGCAGCTTATCAAAATATATAATTATTATTATTGTTATTTTGTTTTGTCTAAATGAAGAAATATAAAAGGAGAAAGCAGAAAAGGACTAATGCTTAATGAGAAAGTGTGATTTGAGGTTAGGAATATGGTAATACATTTAAAGGGACAGTTCACCTCAAAAAAATGTAAATGAAGAAAGTCATAAAAGTAGGATATCCTAAATTCTTCTAAAGCCATATGATAGCTTTACATGAGAAACAGACTGAAATATCCAGCCCCCATTCTCTATTATTATGCTAAAAAAAAAGCGACAAGTGCATTATTCAACATTTGTTTTTGTTTTATTCCTTACACAAAAGACACTGAAAGAAGTTCAAGTGAGAATGATGACAGAATTGTCATTTTTTGGTGAGCTATCCCTTTAAATGTGACCAAGCTGACTGCTGATTGGTCTAAATCCTTCTTATCAGCTGTTTCTCAAAATGACGAATGATGGACAGCTCTGTGTAAATTCATCTGATAACCCAGTAAAAATCCATCAAACATATTTTGACAGGAACCTCTGATGGTTTGATCTGAATGTAGAGAAAACGTACTCGTATCAACCGAGTGATTTCCAAATGTGATTTCTTTTTTTTCCCCCTGTTGTTTTATCTTTCCTCATACATCTAGTACCAGATTGTGACCTCATATTGGCCCGATGGAGTCAATGATGACAATAGAAAAAGCATTTTTAACACATCTCGCCTGCTGGAAACCTACAATGTGCTGACAGGTGCAGATGCATACATGAATAATGATGCATATAATCAACCTCACATGGGAACATAAAGCGTACAGTATCTGCTGCACTCTCATCTCATCCCAGGTATCACACATCACTTCATCTGAGCGAAAGATGAGCTGATAATGCCAGATTATCATAAAACTGTGAATATGTGATGAAATCGTCTGTTGCATCAGACTATAAAAAGAGATTGTGCTTTTTGATATGTGAAATTGTTAACAAAACCTTATGTGTGCTGTGTCTGAGGTGCATTAAGGAGGGAATGATAAAAAAATAAGGAAGGGAGAGATTTAAAAGAAATAAAGAGAAGAGGAACTGAGAAATGAAAAAGACATAGGAAAGACCAAGAGAGAAAAGTGAGGAGATGGAAAGTAGAAGGGATAGAAGAGGAAATGGGAAAAGGGAAGATGATCAAGAAGAGGGAAAGGAAAGAGAAGAGCAAACAGCAAGGAAAAGAAGAGGAAATGGGAAAATAGAAGGAGAGGAAAATGAAAGAGAAGAACACATGGGAAGGGGAAAAAAGAGGACATGGGAAAGGAAAAAAAGAGGGACAAGATAAAAGGGAAGAGATGAAATGGGGAAAAGGAAGAAGATTAAAAAGAAGGGCAAATGGGAAGGGAAAGAGAAGAGAAAATGAGAAACGAAAAAAGAGAAACAGGAGGAAATGTGTGAGGGGAAGGGAAGAAGAAGAACAGGAAATGGATAAAGAAGAGGAAATGGGAAAGGAAAAAAATAAGAGAAAATGGGAAAGGGAAAAGGAAAAGAGGAAGAGGGGAAATGGGAAAGGGAAGAAGATGAACAAGAAGAGTGAAAGAAAAAGGTGTAAATGATAAGGGAAAGAAGAAAGGGAAGGAAAAGAGAGGAAAAGGAAATGCAATGATGACAGTTTTAATGACATCGGTTTGCGTCCCTGTCTGAACGAACATTAACAGCACAGTAACAGACCCTGTTATAAATGCTGCTAAAGTCGAGCAGAGAGCCCTCAGGCATATGGGATGTAGAGAGAGAGAGAGAAACAAAAACGTTCTGATAGATTTATTTTATTGGGTTACAGTTATTTTCGTGATGGTACTGTATATGTTGGCTTCTGAAAGATCAGTCAGGGAAAAAAAGAAGGAAAATGCTGTTCTTTTTTTTCGAAAGAGAAAGGGTGCTAGTGCCAGTGTCATTTGAATAAATATTTATTTATTTATTGGCAATGGGGAAAACATGTCTTCATTACTCCTTTATGAATGCATTTGCACTGATCTGCATGGGAGCAGCGCAGAATCACAAGAAAGTTTTATTTTTAATGTTGAGATAAAATCAGTGTATGAAACATATCCGAATAGGCGTACCATATGGTAGGCTATCTAAAAAGGGCATGTCAAATATGGAGGATGTAAAAATATGCAGTATTCATGAAACAGGAGTAGGCGTGCAATAACCCAGATAGCAATGAGTCGGCGGACCACCGGCGGTGCTCCGGAGGCAGTAGAAGCGTCAGAATGGCGTAATCGCAAACACGTTTGCGGGCGCACCGCTGGCGGCAGCCGCTTTTTAAAAGCGGCAGCCGCCTTCCTACCGCCTTCGTTCCGCGGCCGGCCCGCAGGCCAACCGCCGTTCCGCCACCGTTATACCGAAGGCGGCCCTTCCGCGGCCCGTCGGAGGCAAGCGCTGTTTGAGCGATCTGCCGCCGCTTATTGAATATATATTTTTTATATTTATAGCATGCAGTTTTAACAAGGATAATGATTGATCAAACCAGACAAATTTACATTTGACGTTTTATTTCCACATTTCAAAGTACAGTAACTGTCATTGAAACAAAATTTGTAAGATCACTTAAATATAAATAATAAAATTATATATATATATATATATATATATATATAGACACGATAAAAAACATGCAGGTTTCCAAATAAATGTTGGTAAAAAAAAAAACAGCCTTGCCAGTAAATTATAGCACTTGCAATAATTGTTAATAATATAAAGAGGTCAGCTCTAAGATGAAAAGAATTACAGTAAACATTACAAGTAATGAGGATATTTGGTACCAAAGAAAGTGCAGGATAGCAAATAAATCAAGATATAACATCACATTTTCAAGCCATTTCTAACAATAGGATAAGTGGTAGCCTAATAATTTAGAGTAAAGCTCTGGACTAGAATATACCATTATAATGGCATTGCTGACCTGGGTCTCTAGTATCTGTGATAAACAAAACTTGACGTGTATATATACATGTATAAAATGTATATATAAAAATACTAAGGTAAAAACAGTAGTAGAAAAGACCATTATAACTACAATGCTGACCTGAGGCACAAGCATTTGCAAGCTATATTTAACAATAGAATAGTTAAGCATGGTAACAAATGAAATAAGCAGCAAATAGTATTTAAAGTAATTGAGATCCTTGGTAATGCAGGGTCAGGGGGAGAATAAAAAAAATAAAAAAATAAAGTTAGTTCCACAGTGAACAGTGTGGATTGGGTGAGTAGTCTGGCGCTTCTTGATGTTACTGACTGCAGGATAACGAAAGAGTTACAGTTGTCAGTGATGCTGGGGTGTCAGTAGTCAGCCTAGGTTTAAGGGGTTGGCTGTGGGTCCCTCTCAGCTGTGCGGCGCCTTTTTCCGCCTTCACGGTCAGATGCTCCTTTCAGGTAACGCGTAACATTAACCTGGACCGCCTCATCAGTGGCATCCTGGGTTGCCGGGTTCTTCCGGATGGCCCCTGTAGAAAATACAGATGTGTCATTCCATTTGAATGGCATAAGGCCATACACATCTACTTAAATATAAAAAAAAAATATTCAACTTACTTTGAACAATGGTCTTCAGGAACAGGTCTCTAAAACATGCTTTATCCCCTACACCAGTCCAGGTTGTATTAATGGAAAGCGGATTAGAGAATATACTCTGAAGCATTCGCCACACTGTTGTCTTTAGGTCCCTCCCACATTAGATAGCCAAAAACCGAAGCTGAAAATCCAAAAAAGTGTTACAAATTACATTTTTCTGAAGCTTCTCATAATTAAATATAAAATGTGACAGGCTGTGGATTCAGACTGTAGAATATGCAGGGTACAATCTTAATTTGAATTTTTAGATTACCCTACGGCGTTATAAACGAAAGCAGCACACTTACAAATCGTTCCTGGAGCTCTTTATCCTGCCTCAAACTATCGTCAAGCAACGCCAAATTTTCCTGGGTGTCTAGGGGGAGTAACAGATCCCCTGGCAGAGATAACTCTCCAACAGACACATTGGCACTGAAATGTTGCAGCATAGTGTCCATTTTGTGGTCCATGTGGCACAACATCGCCAAACTCTCCAAGACGTCGCAGCATTAGGGTCTGATCTGCACCTACAGGGGTTCCCGGAATAATAGAATAAAATAGTTAGTCCTGGTCCCTCAACTACTAAACTATGACATTACTATCTAGGTCTACTACATGTACAGGTGGCCCCAGTGGGAATTAAACCAACAACTACAGGTGTTGTTTGCAAGTTGTACCTGATTGCCCAGTGCGAGCAAACGTCTTCAACATTGTCCCAACTTGCTTCACCTGCTCTTGAAGTGAGCCACTGTCATCCGAAGCTACAAATTTAAAGGCATATGATAGTTTTGAACCTACATCACACACAAAAAAGTAAAATTTAAGAAGAGTGGATGTTCTCACCTACTCGTGCATTGCTTTCCCTTAGAGCTTGGTTCTCCTCCCTCAGGGCTCGGTTTTCATTCCGGAGTCTCTGGAAATCTACATAAAAAAATAAAAGGCACTATTTTCAATACTGTTAAAACACTGGCCATTAAGACATAGGCCTAGAATATACCTTCATAGCTGAAAACTTCATGGTGAACACAAGATGCCAGGGGAGTCCAAGGACCAATAACGGAGTGATTACTTTCCCCTATTGATAATCATTGACGTAAAAATATGTTCGAAGTTATTGCATACATTTAATGAATTGGACTTAAATGTAACACTTAGTTTAGCGCAAAATCCTTCTCCTTTTGGCCCAGTAACTAGACATTGTGACTAACGAAGCATTTACCTTTAAAGCCAAAACGATTGTCCAACAGTAGGTCTCATGGGTGAAGATAACCAGTTATGCTCTGGTCAAGGTATCTGCAAGAAAATGTGAACAAAGCCGCATTGTTAACGTTAGGAATATACAGTAGCTATGCTGTGGGAGACAAAACTGATCAGCCAAACGTGGAACAGTGAAATTGTTAAAAAATAAAATGTATTCATTGAGTGTACGTTAGTGATTAAAGTGAAAACAGAATTGTCCTCAAACATAAAAAGTACAGAATTAGAAATCACAATAGCCTTAAATCCAGTACAGTAACACACAGCACAACACTTGCTAGCCACTGTAGCTACACGGTGAACTGAACTAGCCGCATATTTGTTCGGACAAAAAAATAAATTAAAAACACCTATATACATCATTCTGTTTTGTTAGAAAACACCAGAAGTTAAACTTAGTCTTTCTATATGTAAAATAGTAAAATTTCTACGTGTACTAGGCTAGCAACATTGCTTAACCTCAACAAAAGTTAAAAAACAGCATGTGCTAGCTAACACTTGCTAGCACCTCTAGCTAACGTTACTGGACTAGTAGCATTGTTCAGGCAAACAAAATAATTTAAATTACCTATACATCGTTATTTTTTATAAGAAAACACCAAAAGTTAAACTTAGATGCAACTTTAAAGCTTTGGCCACCTAACGTTACTGTAGCTAGTTATATTTCTACATGTAACGTTACTAGCAACATTGCGTAAACAAGGCTGAACAAAGATGACGTTACAGATTTTAAATATATAAACTAAAAACAATGTAAACATGCTATTGCGTTACACAAAAAGGAAACATGTACTTACTTAAACGATGGTAGTCGATGACTTTGCTAGTTAGCAAACTGCAGGCTGTAACGTAGTAAATACTGACAGTAACTCGCGATTGAGCGGCGACCTTCTTCTTCTTCTTCTTCTTCTTCTTCTTCTTCTTCTTCTTCTTCTTTCCAATTTTACGGCGGTTGGCATCCAGCTTTTTGGTGCGAGCGGCGACCTGCTGCGAATGTGCTCGGGAGGGGCTAGCCTCAGTGGCTCCAGTGCGTCATCGACAGTAGGGGCGGGGCGGGGCCAGGAGCTATTTCACAAAACTATCAGCGCAGCTCTGAAGCCAGAGGAGAATTTAGAGTTTTTCCTTCCTTCAGGTCAAAACAGGGTTTTGATATTACCATGGTTGCACTTGCAAATGAATACAAATATATCAAGTAGGCCATACCTTTGGCCATGTTGCAGATGTATTTCACTGTTCACTGATTAGTCAGGCATTGGTAAAAAGTCTAACTTCATCAATTTATTCTGCTAAATTGTTCATACCATGAATGAAATATCTATTTTAAACCTAATCAGAATCAGAAAGTTATTTATTGCAAGTAAGTAAGTAACTTAAGTTTTACAAAATGAATTATTTTTGGTTTATTGGTGCATGTCTCAATTGTGCATAAATCAAAGAAATGTAAACAATTTTCACCTAAGTGCATAAAATAATTTGATATATTTTACATATAATCACTTCAGAGTTTCAACGTCATTTAAATGTAATTTCCTAAACCTTACCTTATGGAATCAAGAGTCAGGATTTAAACCCTAATGGCTTTGGAGCAAAAAAAAAAAAAAGCTATAATTTAGGCTATTATGATTTTATAATCGCTTCAAATGTGAAAAGTAGTTAAAATGCTGTCAGTTCCACTAACTCCCAACATGCGTTTGCAACATGGCTGGTCGATTTGAGAGTAGAAATCTGTATTTCAAAGCGGCTTGCCGCCAGCTGGCCGCGGTCCATTAGACGGAGGCAACCGCCAGAGAAAATGAAGCAGTCGGCCCGCCGGCTATTCGGCGGCGGCATCTCGCATAAAATGGGAGTGACGTATTCGGCGGCAAACGTTGTATCCCCGCCAGCGGGACGCACCTATAGCCGACAGCTTAGGGCCGGCGGCAAAAAGAAGCCGTGTGGATATTTTTTGCTATCTGGGAATGCACACTTTACTATCCCATAATGAGCTGAACGGATATCATATTTAAAATATTATTATTATTAATAATATTTTGAATCTATTACAAAAACGTTGAACTGCACGCTCGATGAATAAAAAAAAAGTTATATTAGTAAGGCAACTGTTTCTTGTGGCAAACTATCCCTGAATCCGATTAAAAATGTAAACGTTTATTTTCATGAATAGCGTGTGATGGTGATGTAACAAAGATGAAGTTGCATGATTTTATTGTTACATAATGTGTTATGTTTTTTTCCAACCATTATAAATGATGGACGGCAGTAGCCTACTGCGCGGTGTGCAGAACACTAGTAGGCTACTACTCCATTCATGGCCAGTGTGATGTGTGGTGATGCAGTAACAGATTATCAACAGCAGAGGACGGCAGATAGCTTGATATTTCCTCGATTTCCTCGAACCCTTTTTTAATCCAAGGCCCTCCATTGTCCACAACCATATTCGAAGGCCACGTGAATTTTCCAGCTGTTCGTGATTTACTGGAATTAAATAATTATAGATAAGGATTTTAAAATATATATTTTTAAATAATATAAATGTATACATGTTAAAATATTCTAGAAAAATGTATAGACCATGTGGGTGTTTGCAAACATCGATGACTTGTTTTGTGGGCGGAGCCTAAGTGGTGGCAGAATGACAGCTCCGCTGTAGCACTCAATGGAAGCCACTTAATAAAAACAATAAAAAGGTCATTTTAAAGTTGAAAATATAAAAAGTCAGTTCTGATTCACAAAATTAGAACTAATTTATATATTTGTTTATGTCAACTGCATTTATTTTTACACAGCATTTTACACTTGAAATGCTCTCACTTTAGATCCGTGTTGTCAAGCAGGTATTGCTTGACACAATGATGTTTACATTAAGGAAGGATGCCATTCCAGATGTTACAGGCCTCAGCCAGTGCCGACATCTCCAGCCTGGGCCTCTGACGCTCAACAAAAGTACGCACTTCCCTGGAGCTTCACACTCCCACTCAAAGTCTTAACCTAAACAATCCAGCCCTCCGGATAACACAGGGTTTGTGTGTGTAGCGATGACTGCTTTACACACACATCTCAGTCACCAGTCCCTTATAATTCCAAACACTGTTGCCAATCCCAATGGAGTCTCCACACTACAGTTTCAACTGTGTTATTGGGCAAACTGATGGTTCCTGTGAAGTTTACGTCCTCCCAGTAGAGGGAAGGTTCCGCATATGTCCTGATGAAAAACTTCCCTTTTCCTTTGTGCTTCGAGGGGCCCAAATCAGATATGGATCAAGTCACAAGACGCGACGGGGGAATAATTTAGCTACTCAAGGCCTCAGGCGCTTTCAGGAGGTTCTAGTTCGCTAAACCGCAAACATATCCACCGCACGGCACAAGTCAGTAATTACAAAACTAGCAGCTCGGTTTTAAAGAGCCGGTTCTATCCCTTTAAGCCTGTCCCGAGGTTGCACGTACTGTGGTTTAAAGGCTTTTTGGGGGTGTCCTCATTGGTTTGTGTTCATTAAATGAAGGTTTTACTGTATTCACGGTGTTGTGTGAGTGGGACGCTTTGTCCCCGCTGTTCACAGGGGCAAATGAGCCTGTGACTCGAATGAACACAGCATGTCCGCCAGATGTCAAACTCTACAGGGCAACCTCCACCCTGCTTTTTCTCACCGACTAACTGCTGGGACAACTGTTCTCACTCAAATGGATAAAAGATGACTGTCTCTTTTCCTTTTTTTTCTTTTCTCTTCTCTCTCTTACTCACTCTCTCAGGGCCGGATGAAAGGCCTCCCAAACACCCACTCCATTTGCATGCCATTCAGTCCAGAACACACAGGGAGCCTGTGTGCCGGAGAGAAGAAGGAGAGAGAGGGAAAAAAGAGATAGATGAAGAAAGAGAGGGAGGGAGGGAGCAATGCACAGAGCAAGAAAGGTCACAGCTAACTGTATAACTACAGCAATTTCAAGCAAGAGAGATAACTAGATAACGCTCAAGTACGCGGCTTTGTGTAGCGAAAGAAAGCGAGAGACAAAAAGAGGAGCCGGGGAAAGTGGAGTCATGTGAAGCTCACGAGGGCAGACCTTTCGAAAAAGGTCTGAATTGTTGTTCACTGCCTTGTTTTGCCGTTTACTTCCTTTGTAGCCTGGATACAAGCGCGCACTCTCCCTTTCTCTCCGTTTTATCACTTTTGTTTTCATGGGGAAGCGATCAGGGATCAGTTGTTTGTTAGATGCACTCAAGGAAAGTGAAAAATATTGACGGAAATAAACATGTAAAAATGCTGCAGTAAACAATGTTTATTGGTTACCATAATTAAAAATTTATAACAGATTTAATAGGACAACAATATGTAGTTTTACTGCAAAATACTGTTAAAAAATTATATTTTATTATATATATGTTTAAAAAACACCTTATAATTTAAAAAAATTCCCAAAAGTCCATAGGGTGCATCACATTTGATGTGATTGTCTTTTCTTTTCTTTTTTTGTAATAATTTATGCACAATAGTGTTTTGTTGCATATAAATTTAGGGTAACACTTTAGTTTAGGGTCCAATTCTCATGTATATTACTATAGGATATTGTTTATTAGTTCTTATAAAGCTCATATTAAAGCCGTATTCTGCATGACATTCTACATCCCTTAATAATTCCTACTAACTATTCATAAGCAGTAATTAGGAGTTTATTGATGCAAAAGTCATAGTTAATGGTTAGTTAGTGAGAATTGGACCCTAATCTAAAGTGTGACTAAATTTGGTAGGATTCCAAAAAGCAACCCTGCGCCTGCTTAGACTGTCACATTTATAGTTTAAGCAAAGCTATTTTTGATTTTAGGCTCCATTATTTCATTGCTCCGAGTTCACACATTTTCGTAACGTTTGATCATGATGGAGTAGGATTCATAAAGACATTCCTCCGGGTTACATTTCAGCATGAAGTCTGCTGCAGACAATATTCCACATCTTCAGCTATGAACTCATGGAAGAGTGCACAGCAGGGCTGAAATGGAAAAGCCAGCCATGAAGAGATGGAGGGGAGGGGGAGGGGGAGGGGGGTTCTAGATAGCACCAAAATTACAGTAAACATTTCCTGCATTGGTATATTCACTTTTTTTTTTCTTTGGATTTTGGGTTGATATGTGATCTGGACATGTTTTTGTTAGATTCATAGTTTGATATAGATACAGTATATAGCCATAGTAATATACAGTAGAATCAAATTTGCATCCAGTCAAATTTTCAGAGTCAGAACTAACCATTTTGCATTCCCCCAGTTACGATTTTTGCTTCGACTAATATGTATTGACTGTAAATCGGGATGTGCCACATTTAATGGGCATCAGTACTTCTGAGGGTGAAGCTTCAGGCACAGAGGTGGAACACAGACTGTCTTATACGGGACAGTAACTATAGCAATCATATTAGAGTCGGCATGAACACATTTAGTAATGTCATCACCTGTGTTGATGAGTACGTCTTACAAAAGACCTTGTTTGAGTGAATTAGTGTGTTTCTGGAGGTGACAGATGCATACTCTTTGTGTTTACACACACACACACACACACACACACACACACACACACACACACACATTCTCCCCAGCCGACGACAAGTCGCATGCTTTGAATTACTGTACATTTACGCCTGGTAAGAAGCCAAGGGCCAACTGCCTTAAACCGGATCAGACAACAGTCTGGATCAACTGTCTCTCTCTGTCTCATTTTCTTTTCTTCTATGTGTCTGTCAGAGCTTTTTTCATCTTTATTTGCTCACTGTCTCCTTCTGTCCTTCCCTCATTTATTATGTTCCTTTTCCCCTCTTTCTTCAACTCGTCAGGCCTGTTCTCTCTTTACATTGGCATTTAGTCCCCCGTCTGTTTTTCTTTATTCTTGTCTGTGCCACTCTTTCATTTTTCCTTCCTTTATTTTCTCTGTCTATTTCACTGAGTCATCTGTGTCAAACTGTGCTGATCTCTTTTTTTCCCCAGAATAGTTGCCTCTGTGGAATGTGAACATTTGAAATCGGCTTCTTTTAAAGGGATAGTTAAACAAACATTGATATTCTGTCATAATTTACTCATGTTGTTCCAAACTTTCTTCATCACAAATATGATATTGCACTACTGGCCCCTTTTTTCAATGCAATTACAATGAATGGGGAGCTTTCGAGCCCAAATCAGACAAATACAGTATACATTATTTTCTAATAATGTGTGTGTATATATAGGCTATATAGGCCTATACACTAACACACACACTGCATGCCGTTCAAAAGTTTTGGATCGGTAAGATTTTTTGTTTTTAAAATAAGTCTCAAAGTCTCATCTAAAAGAAGTATTTGATTTAAAAAATAAAATATTTGTTAAATATTATGACAATTTAAAATAACTGTTTTCTATTTTTAATATATTTTCAAATGTAATTTATTCCTTCGATCAAAGCAGAATTTTCTGCATCATTACTCCAGTCTTCAGTGCATGATCCCTCAGAAATCATTCTAATATGTGGATTTGATGCTTAAAAAAACATTAATTAGTATTATTATGTTGAAAACAGTTGTGTAAATTTTTTTCAAGATTATTTGATGAATAGAAAGTTCAAAAGAACAGCATTTATTTGAAATATAATATTTTATAACATTATAAATGTCTTTACTGTAACTTTTGATAAATTTAATTCATCCAAAGTATAGATTTATTTTATTTATTTCCCCCAAAAATTCAAATTAAAATCCTTACTGACCCAAACTTTTGAACGGTAGTGTTTAATGTTACAAAAGCTTTATATTTCAGATAAATTCTGTTCTTTCTGTTCTTTTGAACTTTCTATTCATCAAATAATCCTGACATATAAATGTAAATAACTGTTTTCAACATTGATAATAATGAGATGTTTCTTGAGCATCAAATCATCATATTAGAATGATTTCTGAAGGATGATGCTGAAAATTCAGCTTTGATCCCAGGAATAAATTACATGTATCCTATATAATCACATAGAAAACATCTGTTTTAAATTGTAATAATGTTTCACAATATATTGTAATATATTAGCCTATTTTTTTTATATTTTTTTTATTTTTTATCAAATAAATGCAGCCTTGGTGAGCAGAAGATACTTTTTCAAAACAACATTAAAAATCTTACCGATCCAAAACTTTTGAACGGCAGTGTAGGGCTATATGCCTAGCTAGAAGTCGCTTGAAGTAAAAAAAAAAATATATATATTAGCAGTGAAGGACAAATCTGAAAGCCGTCCGTCATTTTGACAGATTACACTGGTGATATAGTGGTATAATTTGTATTCTAACTGTAATTCTCACCCTGTTGACTTGGTGGCGAGTGCATGCGCTCTTGCTGACAATCAAGTTAATGGTCAACGCATGGCTTTTCTGAGGTAGGGCCTACCGACCGTGACATTATTTACACGTTTTTTTGGCGTCTATCTGCAGATGAAATGAAACACCGATTGAGCGATTACGTGACACGGATTTCGGTAAGTCGGACTGTATCTTTCAACATATTTTCTGATGTTTATTTCGTTCTGTAACTTTTCGCGTTGATCGCGTTCACTCGAGCTCCGCTTCGCTTGAACTCCCAGGCGCTACGGCTACAGTGACCTCTCGCGCCACAACAAAGAGCGTCAAAACGTTATTTATGGTTGGATTTTTATTTATTTATAAAATGGACAGGATTTATAATGTTAAAATTAAAGAATTTTAAAAGTAGTTACAACGCGTATTGCGATTTTGTTTGGACAAACATTCATGATGCAACCTGAAAAGTGACTGTTCAACTTTCTCTGCATAAATAAATGCGTGATTTAGCCTATATTGTCCTGTCCGTTTGTGAATAAAAATGAAAATGTGAAGAAAAAAATTAAAGCAAATTAAAATGACGGGTAGTAATAATAGATTATGCCCGAATTTTACGAGCCTGTCCATCAAAATGACCATGCGGTGTATGTAGGCCTGCCTAGGCCTAACTTATATGAGTTGGGCTCTATGCATAATTTCTAGGTGAACTATCCCTTTAAGTGTCTTTCTTTGTGATAGAGAAAGAGTGGTAAATCTTTAATCGCTGTGTGTGTGTCATCAGTGTCAGGTGACTGATCAGACCACATTTCTACTGTATGTTAGTGAGTTGAAAGTGAGTCTCCACCCATAGCCTACATGTATTCATGCCCAGATCAACAGCCAAACCGGTGATGTCACACACAAACAAACATCCTCTCTCCTGCTGTTTACTCCTCTTGTTTGAGGCCCTCCACCCCAAGTCTTGACATCATTCTGTTTTCTCTTTTCCTGTTACTCACCGTAAAACCTCCCCACTGTTATGTTTAACTAACCAACAATACAGTAGCATGTTTTTAGACATGTATTATGGTAATACTTTAAAGTACTTTGGAGTGCCATATAAATTATATGGTTCAAGAAAATGGACTAAATTTCTCCATTTCAAAGTACATGTGGACTATGGCACTGTTTTTGGATATTTACCATGTTAAAAAATATTACAATAATAGTTATATTGTGAAATATTATGAATTGTTTCCTCCCTCTATTTTTAATATATTTTAAAATGGTAAAGTATTGTGATGGCAAAGCTGAATTTTTAGCATAATTACTTCAGCCTTCAGTGTCACATGATCTTCCAGAAATCATTTTATGCTGATTTGGTGCTCAAGAAACATTTCTTATTATTATCAATGTCGTGCTGCATAATGTTTTTGTGGAAACTGCTACATCCATGATTATTTGATGAATAGAAAGTAGGAAAACAGCATTTTAATTTAAAATCCTTTGTAACAATTTAAATATCTTTACTGTTGATCAATTGTGTCCTTGCAAAATAAATATATTAACTTAATAATAATAAAAAAATACTGTCCCCAAACTTTTTAACATTCATGCATGCATTGTTAATTTATTTTATGGATGCTTCTGAAGTAACTCTGATACCATTGTGCAAAGGCCTATGATACCATACCATATCTGATACTATACCGATACCACAGTACTACTGCTTCAGCTTTTTGTAAGTGTATCTCTCATTCACCTCTCATCTTCCACGCTTCTCCTTTCCTATCATTTTCACCCACCCACATAAGCTACCCAAGTGTCTTGTGTGTGTGTGTGTGTGTGTCTTGAGGTTGACTGTGCATAGTGACCCATGTCTCATTAAAGACCTGGTCTCAGTCTTGAGCCCTCGGGGAGGGCAGACATTCAATAGCACACAAACACAAAAGGGAGAGAGAACCGAGGGAGGGAGGGTGCACAGGGGTCAAGGCCAATGAGGAGGGCTTCAGCAGTGTTTATGAGTCTGTACACTGATTCAGACAAACCACTATTGCAACACACCACCTGCTTCAGTCTTGCACATTACCAATAGGCTAATACTCTTTATGGTAATTAATTCAGAAAGGACAATTTCAAAATAGTTTACTGCGTGCGTGCGTGTGTGTGTACTCTACGATGTACTGATTACTGAAAGATTATTGGAGCATGTTTTACCAAAAAAAAAAAATACTATTTTGGTTTTCCAAATTTCAAATTGTGTTACTTGCAATTTGTATGTTCTGTGTGAAATCCTATGTTGTGAATGAGCATACTTTCTGAGGTAACATCAGTCCATTATGTAGCTTTTTTGAGGCTTTAGAAAACATTTAATCATGTCTACTAAATTAAAACTCTGACAAGCCATCCTTTAGGCAGGGGTCCTGCTGAAAGCTAAATCACAGGCTGATATTCGACATCTGGAACCGCTAAAGATTCCTCGCATATCTGAAGAAATATTACTCAGTCTTTTGCTGAAAGAATAGCTATTCTCAACGCTAGCGACTGTATTAAATTGGATGCTTAAGCTACATCCGGTAATATGGATATCATTGCATTAACAAATAATAAATAGCTTTTCAGCACAAGCACTTTTCTTCAAATGAGGGCATTTTTTTGCCCTGTTACCTTTAAAAACAAAACCCATTTTCAAACTTTATTTAGTTGACTAAATTTGAATGATTTTAATTAAATTGCCCATTAACAAAATTGCATCACAAAAAAAGTGTTCTCGAAATTTTCATCACATCTTAAATCAAAGGTTGAAATGACACAAAATGTCTCCTTTGTCTATCTGCAACTAATCTAATAACTAGCATGTTACATGTATGTATCCCAAATACATTACACACTATTAAAACATTGCATAATTTCATACACAAAATACACTGTTCACATATTTAACTTGATATTTACTGTTTTCTTTAGACGTCACTTGTACATGTATACTGAAAAGGCTATTTATTTGACTTTAGATTTTTGAAACACTAGTCTAAGTATTTGTTTGCAGATCTTTGTTAGTTATTAGCTATGACGATACAATGAATGCAGTTTTAAGTGTGGCTTAATTGTCCAAATCCTTTCCGGGGACCATAGTATTTAGATAATGACTGCAAGAATTAAATACTTGGAGAAAGAAAACCTTAAACGGTTTGAACTATAGGAAAAACTAAATTAGTTCTGTCTACTAATACTCTAATGAGAGTTAAATGTACTATAGTTACATGATAGTTGCAAAGTGACTTATAGTAGTCGAGTGTCTAAAGTGGAGCATCGAACCAAACTGAATAATGGATTCTTTTCATATTCCTTGGCTCTGTATACAGACAAAGTAGGAATTGTAGACAGCGAGCGATTGATATACTCTGCTCTTTTGCTGTAGACTGTAGAGAGAGAGAGAGTGGAAGTGCATTTGTATTCGTAAAGACAAAACACAAAGACACGGATCATAAAAGAAAGAGACAGGGAGAAAGTGATATGGGGAGCAGACTAGTGCTGGGGTCAGGAGAGCATTATCCTCCAGTGATCTGAATAGACAACGTGACACAGGAAAAATACACGCCCTTATCACCGGCAGCCATACTAAATTACCGGATTTACTCTTAGATAATACATGCCTTGTGAAGATGCATGGACCTGGCTTCTCAGGTCTTCTTTGGTCAGAATTATGGTAATAGACCAACGAGGAGTGTCGAGGAATCGCGTTCAGATGGTTTAACTATCCCTGGGAAAGCCCTTGAATTCTTTGTTTGTGTTTTTTTGCGATTGTTTTCCAGTGCTGTGGAGTTAGCATGACCTATTTTGAACCGTTTCAGGGGTTGCAAATTCCACTTCTGCAACCACAGAGCTCCGGAAAAATGAAAGGAACATTCTGTCCGAGATCATTTTCACGGTGAAAGTTTCAGACTTTCAGAAATTCAAACTTATTTACTTGTTTCTGGAAAGTTGGATAGTTCATTTACTTTTAAGAGCACATAAACGGACACTGAGAGCTTGTATAATGCAGATGACTCAATGAAATCCTTAGGGAGCCGTTAGGGTTTATTTTTAGGCCTGTGGCCGTGTCCGGCTTGTTTCTCAGTGAATTGTCGGTGTTGATGATTGTAAGAAGAGGGTAAATGAGGGGATGTGTGGACGTGAAGACTTGCTGGAACATTCTGTGGCAAAATGGAGAGGTGTTTCGGAGATATTTGACATGATGAATACATTGAGCACATGACCGTGTTTCTATACGGTTCTGAACTGAACCGTGGAGTGTCACACTTGTAGACAAACGTAGTCACGTGTTACATCTGTCACATGGGTACATTTTGCAACAGGAACTCATTTAATCCGACGGCGAGTTCACAGACGCGAAACTATAAACATATCAGCAGCTTTCACAGCAGCAAGTTCAAGTCTGTGTCTCTTTCTGTTTTAAACACTTGAGAAACAATGAGAAGGCGTCACTGGAGCAGCCTGTGACGCTCAGGAAGTTTTCCTTCCCTTATTTTCACTCCTTTTTCCTCTTAGGCTTCGACTCCAGTTCAGAGCCCCTGTTTCCCCCTCCTTGTGTCATTTCCCATCTGTTCTGAGAGAAAACGCAGGCGTGTAGTTTATCAACAGGTCATATGGCCTCATCTGATTAAAATGAACAGGATCATACAAATTAGAGACCTAATAATAGTAGGCTATGCGTTGTGGTTGGTAGCTGGCAAAATGTAGGAAATGATAAGTGAGTTTTGTGCTTTCATGCTGTTTCGTTTCCACTCACGGTGGTGTATTATGGATCTGTTGTTCCTCATACAATACGCTTTTGGTTGTGGATGTCTGGACTCACACATGATTATGCAATACAAACTTTGACTATGTGGTTTGACTGTGTGGGTGTATCCGGTCTAGTAACAGTAAAGGTGTGCCCAGGTGTTCGTGGGTTGTTCATTAGTCAGGTTTGTTTTTGTCAGGCAAGTTTAATATGAAGTCATTTCCGGCTTTTGAGAAATCGCATGAACCCACACACACGTATATGTGAAAGCCGCAAACACAGGAAGGAATGTGAAAAGACAAACGCTCATAATTTTCTTTGAGCGAGGAAGAGGCAAACAATGACCGCGGCCTTCATACTGTCAAGTTAATTTTATTTGTCAATTTAAAAATCTATTATTTTATTGTCCAATTTGACTACATGGGAAAACATGAATTCAATAAAAAGTTTTACATTTCTATTTATTTGTCAATTTGTGTCAAACAATTTATTACCTAATTTTGTATTTAACTTTTTTCTAAAATTTCAAACAGTTATATTAATAGATCTATTAATTTGTCAATTTTTTTATTTTATTATAAAATGTATTATTTATTTCTTCAATTTTTTTTTTAGTAAATACTCATGAACGTATATTTGTTACAATTAAATTGTATCATTTAAATATTAAATAAAAATTGCTATATTAACGTATTCAATATCTTTCAAGTGTTGCAAACATTTGGGCCACAAATAGAGCCTTTTTCTTTATTGTTCTGTAGACACACTTTTGAGGAAATGTGTGTATTCTCATTCTAAAACATAGTGAACAGTTTTTTTTAACAAGTAGTTTCTGTTACTATTCTTATCCCAAGTCTGTCTCTAGGAATCTTTATACGTCCTACCGATGTAGCAAGACTTTCAGGTTGTTTTGCCAAAATCCCTGTTTAAACATGTTGAGGATCCACTCTGTGAAGTGGCATGAAACTGATTATGCCAAATAGATTAATTGTACACTCCCAGGAAAAAAAAAAGAAAGAAAAAAAGAGCCCGAAATGGCTAAACATTAAGCTTTTGATTGTCTTAACCACAAATTATTGGTCAGGAAATTAGCCACATTTAAGCAAATGCAATACTTAAAAAGCCATTGCTGTCTCAGAAAAACATCAAAGACAGAATGTTTTTGGCAGAATATGGGAAGCTGTGTGTGGAGTGATGAATCACAATGAAACACGAGTTGCATGGTGAAGCTCCAGAGCTGTCTCTTCGAAAACCTGGTGAGAAATATAATAATACATGCATCTCTACCACAGTGAAGCATAGAGGAAGAGTGTCACTGTGCGAGAGGAGCCTTTTTAGCTGCTGGTATTGGTGAGCTACTTCACCGTGAAAAGTCATTTAATACTTGGAGTAAAGGAGAATATTGCAGAATGGCTTGCTTCCCACAAATGAAAAGTTGTTATCTAAAGAGGAACGATCAAATGTTATTTTTCAACAAGACAATGCTCCTGCCAAAATTGCAAAGACAACCAAGAAGTAACTTGAAAACAAGTCCATCAGGCTCATATTTTGGCCTGGTCAAAGTCCAGAATATTTAGTCTCACATTAAAGGGATACTTTACCCAAAAAAGAAAATTCTGTCGTAATTTACTCATATGGTTTCAAACCTGTATGCGTTTCATGGTCCTGTTGAACACAAAAGAAGATATTTTAAAGAATGTTGGTAACCAAACAGTTGACGGGCCCCATTTACTTCCATAGTATTTTTTTTCTACTATGGAAGTCAATGGCTACCGTCAACTGTCTGGTTACCAACATTCTTTAAAATATCTTCTTTTGTGTTCAACAGAAGAAAGAATCTCATAGGGTTGGAACAAGGGTGAGTAAATGACAATTACATTTTTTGGGGGTGAACTATCCCTTTAAATTCCAACGAACTGGGAGACATTTTTCAACTACTCATGAACTGTTAGAAGCCATTAAGTGGAACAACACTCACTCTTCTTCCTGTAAAAAGCTGTCTGCAAGTTAGGGAAGGCTATTCTATGCTAAGTTCCTTTATCTACAGTATTTGTGCAATTCTTGCTTATTTCCTGACCAGTCATTTGATTAAAAGACTACTAAATATTTGGCCATTTTTGACTTGGCCCATTCCCCCCCCATGTAGGTAGTAGGTATGCAAATATAACAATGAATGCACATCAAATAAATATTCAGTTATTTAATTATCATCCAGCTCATATTGTTGTGCTGACTCGTCATCTCCGCAGTTAGTGGACCCGCCTATACAGGTGAAAATTAAAAAATTAGAATATCATGCAAAAGTTAATTTATTTCAGTAATTCAACTAAAAAGGTGAAACTAATATATTATATACACTCATTAAATGCTAAATTAGATATTTCAAGCCTTTATTTGTTATAATTTTGATGATTATGGCTTACAGCTTATGAAAACCCCAAATTCAAAATTAGAATATTGTGAAAAGGTTTATATTATAACAAAATGATAATAAATAAAGGTTTGAAATATCTCACTTTGCATGTAATGAGTCTATATAATATATTAGTTTCACCTTTTAAGTTGAATTACTGAATGAACTTTTGCACCCGTATGCACGTTTTTAATGTTATTTTTTCAGAAGTGGTCACTATAAACATATTGTATGGAGAAAAAATCAAAAGAATGTGAAAATTGCTTTTTTGTGTGTTCCACAAAACAATAAACAGCATGTGTGTGTCCATATGTGTTGTGACATTGATAGACTAAAATCTTCTCAAAGAGTCATGCTTACAATCTTGATAAGTAGCTGTACCAAATCAAAACCGTTTCCAAGCATTTGTCAGTGCCATGTGCTGAACATCCTGTTCACTTGTTCTCAAAAATGTATACACCGATATGATTTATAGAACACAAAAACACGATTCTGCTTCACATTTACCCGAGCATGAGGCCACACAGATCATTGCTCTGAATTATGGGACACATCCTGCATGCCAGACGAGAGTATCCTGGTGTCAACCGCCACCATCCTGTATTTTGTCAAACATAATCTGCTCGTTCCTCTCACTGCATACTTCTGCTCCCTCTTCACCAAAAAAAAAAACCCTTTAGCCATGCGAATGTTTGTGCAACATCTTCCAGCATTCCAAACAGTGTCCTTGGACTCACCCAAAACCCTTCCCCTTAAAAATAATTAAACGGAGAGGAGGAGGCATGGAAAGAATCTCTTCTTAATGTAGTGATGGCAAAAATATGTGATAATTAGGCCTGTCCAGCGGTAAATCCACCATCAGGCATGAGTTCACTGTCTGGCCCTTCCATGTGCACTTTGAGCTCCAAAAACAGTAGGAATAATGACTTCATGCTTTGTTTGTTTATGCGTGTGGGAGTGAAAGAGAGATTTTGAGGGGAATAGCGCAGACTTGGTTAATTAAGCTAGTGTGAAAAGTAACAGTCAGATGCCTGTAAGCAACACTGCCATGCAAAGTTGACCTTAATTCATTGGAGTGTGTGCGAGTGGCATTCTCTGCGGCCGGCCACAGGCATTACTCATAGCGCTATGCTGAGGGAGCCCTACCCACAATGTGAACAATAATACATATGTGGTGTTTTCCAATAGATTTCAACTCCAAACAGCAGAAGGCATTCCCAACTTGTCATCACAGGCTCGCCACAGCGCTCTTAAATGCCTTTTTCTTTCTGCGCAAGAATTTATTTGTCGGATATAAAGAATTTGCTATGCTATAAATTCATTTATTATTATGTATAATATGGATTTTAAATTTGTAAAAAGCAATGGTTTCTGGGTCATTCCTAGTCAGTTTGGTTGAGCAGGTTTGTTAAACAGTTTTGAAGTTCAATTTTTTTATTCAGTCTTGTCAGAGGGAGTGTCTGTGTCTGTCATAAAAACACTCTTATCAAGCTCAGGCTAGTATAACCTAATATTCCTGTTCAAATATTTCAAATGTCAAATTCACATTCTGTGGCAGTTGTCCACCCTGTTACATTTACAATGCATTAAGTAACAGAGTGGATGTTTTAATCTAATAAAGCCCATTACTAGCTAGATGTAAATTTGAGTTTAGTTTTCCATAGACTCTTGGGGGCCGTTCACAAAACACCACTTTCAACTAAAAACATTTTATGCGTTTTGGCCGTTCATTTTCATGAAAATGGTCATTTGGGGGCCTGAAAACAAGCTTTTGAAAACGGGTTTCAAAGTGCAAGTTTTTTTTAAACGATACCGTTATCTGTGTTAACTGCAAAATCGCGCATTTGTGAAAACTGTGATGTCATACACATGTGTATTACATGTTCAGTCTATGGGCCCTATTTTAACGATCTGAAACGCAAGTGTCAAAGCTCAAAGCGCAAGTAACTTTGTGGGCGGATCCCGGCGCTGTTGCTATTTTCCCGGCGGGATAAATGACTATTGCGCCTGGCGCAAATCTAAAAGGGGTTGGTCTGAAGTCGCTTCATTATTCATAGGTGTGGTTTGGGCGTAACGTGAAATAAACCAATCAGAGCGTCCTCTCACATTCCCTTTAAGAGCAGGAGTGCTTGTTCCAACGCGGATCGCTATTATAACGGCGGGTTTGCCAGCGCACGCCAGGAGCGATTCACAGCCGAGGAGACCGACGCTCTCGTCAGGACCGTAAAACACAGAGAAGTGACACTGGGGATGATGGGAGAAACCCACCCAAATAAGCTTCGGTTAAACAGGCGTATCATTTGGGTAAATGTAGCCTAATCTAGATTGTTGTTTTTTTTTAATCTAGATAGATCTTTTTCACATCTTCACGGACACAACAATGATTTCCCTCGTGTGTTAATATTTTTCCTTGTAATAATGTATGATTTGCAAAAATGAAAACTGCTGCGTCTGTTTATATTAGAGAATCAAAGTGGATGCGCGTTAACACGCTACATTATGGCAAAGCACGCGCCCTTAAAATACCATATCACTAACGCGCAACGCGCCACTGTCTTTAGACTGTTTTTTTCCTGGTCAGTGGCGCAATTGCTTTCTAAAACTGGAAAATAGCACCAGGGAAGTTTTGCGCCGGAACACGCCTCCTCTTTGCGCTGAACCGCCCCCGCGAGCGCAAGTTCATTCCCTAATTTACCGACATGCGTCTGTGGAGGGAAAAGTCCGCTGTGCGCGGGTGCAAAATAGGAATGATACATGCGTCGGTGTACAAAGTCAATTGCGCTGGGTGCAAGATAGGGCCCTATAAGCTTGTAGTGTTTCTTTACAAAGGGAGATCGCCAACTTCTGGCCTGGCATGAATAATACAGCGTTTTTAGTCGTTTAACGGATCCGTGTGAATGGGAACGTTTTAACAACGTTGTCATCTGTACATTAAAAAAACGCAAAGGAAAACCTTTTCCATTTTAGTACATCGTTGTCATGTAAACGTACCCCAAGTTGATTAGTATTGATTCCTGTTTTTTCCTTTCTGTTTCCTTGGTTTTCACGGTTTGCCAATTACTTATTAATTTTATTCTTAGGTACTAGTCATTATGAATTTGTATTGGGGAAGATCTATGCATGAAAAACCATCTGGCATGAAAGTTGATTTAATATTTGATGTAAAATATGCGTTGTTTCATGGAAACATAAAATCTACCAAACTGAATGACCATTCCACCCAAACAGCTGCACAGATGTGTGGATTATTGTATGACACTGAGAAGATTATTGGATCTTTAAGACATCTATTCACATATTTTAAAATGCCAAAAAAACGATATATTTTTCTTCTTCTAATCTCTCTCTCTCTCTCTCTCTCTCTCTCTCTCTCTCTCTCTCTCTCTCTCTCTCTCTCTCTCTCTCTCTCTCTCTCTCTCTCTCTCTCTCTCTCTCTCTCTCTCTCTCTCTCTCTCTCTCTCTATTATATTTTCTGAACCTCTTTAGACTAAGCTCTCAGCATAGCATGCATACCAGGTTGTCAATGTGTCTTCTGCCACCTTTTGTACTGATGTTTAGAGAGACTACTGAGGTAAGGCAGTATGCATGAACATATCCATATGTCTTAAAAAAAATCCATATGTTCCCTTGTGATTTTGCTTTTGTATTTAAACAAGTAATGTGTTTATTTTATTCTGTAAGAAATCTGGGCCATTACAAAAGCCATAGAGTTCAAAAGTCATGGACTATGAACATAAAAATCTAACCTATATACGGCATGAAAAAGTGCCCTTTAAAGCTGATCAGAAACATAATTCTGTATACTGTGCTATGAATGTCTATGCCAAACCTGAGCATGTAAATGATTGTGTTCTTCTGATTTGGATTCACACATTTCCCTGTTCTGCAAAGTAGTACTCAAATCCCAAACATGATTTGCCTTGAAAATCTACAGACAGTATGTGATTATGCATATGTTTGGGTTGGTTTCTAACAACAGGAGTAAAATTAAACGGGAAAAATGTCGTGGTTACCTTTTAACCACCTGTTCAGCCCTCAGGGGAAAGATTGCAACATCAGATTTATTGAAGTTTACCTCACCGCTTTAATCATAAGATGGTGACAGCAGTGCTTCTAACACACCAGACAGGTTATTTGCATAACAACCTAAATGGAAATGTATTGTTTTTTAGTGTAAAGGATGATTCAATTTAGCCTATGAGATAACAACTAATAATTTATAAAATACTTTTCTGAGCCTAAAAGCATTATACAGTATGTCTTTGGTAGTGACCTCACAAACCCGCACACATTGAGTCTGACATAAATAAGATAGAGACCACATCACTTTTGTTCTACTGTGACAACATTGAGCATTCCGATAGTAATCCATTTAAGACCCTGTGTTTTGTGACCATTGTAATAAAGGCTATTTGTCATTTTTTTGTATGCACACCTTCAGAGGCACAAATGAAGCGGAGCAGATCATTTGGTCACGAGGGGCCTGATTTCACAATACTTCTGCATTGCATCAGAGGCTTGGCATGAAGGATTACCTTGTGCCTTCCGTGCTGAAAGCAGAATTCCCCTTGTATCACCCTCTTAAATTATTTTTGAAGGGAAATTGGTAATTTATAAAGACAGTTTAGGTGTGTTCAGGTATGGGGCGGCAATCCACCCTTAATGAAACATTGTTTGCCTGTACAGCAGCACACTTGAGGCTTTTTACTTTGTTTTTGTGAGAGGGGGGGGGGGGGGGGGGGACTAAATAAGATTACGGTGATTAAATTGACCTAATTTGTATAATTGTCAGAGTAAGGTTTTATAAAGTCGTTAGAAATGTGTCTTCAATTCAGTGTAAAAAGCTGTCCTTTTTTTCAAGTTGTTATCCAGTGAAACTATCCATTGAAATGTAACATTAAAGTAAGATTGAAAATGCCATAACTTGTAAGCTATTAGCGACAACTGGTAGGCTAAAAGAACGTCCCAGTAGTACATTAAATCACGGCTCTTTCATTAGTCGAGACTCCATCTCTCTGATTGGTCGATGAGACGGATGTAACATGACGTCACGCCGATCGCTCTCTAACTTTTTCATAGATCAGAGAGAAAGCGTCACATTACACCAACCGCGTTTCCATGAGAAAGCAAGCAGCCGAGAGCCGAAAATGATTCGGTTCTGACAGGCCGTCAAACTTTGGATGTACTTTGATTTGCGTTGTCACTTGTTTTTTAATAGTTGGTCTGAAAGTATTGTATTCGGAGTGTGAAAGGGATAAACAAATAACGTTAGTTGGAAAACTCGGAGAAACACGCCATCCTCATCGGATGGACAAATCCACGATGATAGCCATGGTAAGAAATCTGACGGGTTTTGTTGCTTGTAGATTTGTTAAGCAATGTGTAATTCGCAGTGTATTGGATTATTTAATTGTTGGCTCACTATTATTCTATACGTTACTTGTCGTAAACATGAATGTGAATGTAAATTCCTGGTGTTATCGGGTCATTACGCTTTGAATGTAGTGCCGGTGATTATGCGTTATCAGACTTTTCGGTAGGTTATCAAGTGCATTTTATTCTAAACTGGTTCTTAGTTTTCTTTAACATCTCAGTCGGGTCTTTTTTTTACTGTTTTAATTTGATGTGAAATTCTAGTTTGATCACAAATATGAAAGTCGGGTAGTGAAAATGATCATTGTCATACTGAACTGGCCGTGTTGGGCACTGATATTTTATTGTGGTTTTAAGTTCTGAAAACTTTTGACTCAGATTTGTAAATATTATCGGAGTGGTATGTTTTATATTGGATTTTAATTTTAGAATATCTGAACACATTTGATACACACTTGTTGAGTACTAGCCATGTGTAGTTTTGAAAATCATTGTCTCAACCTAGTGAGCTGCTTACCTATAGGCAACATTTTTGGGCATTCAATGTACCTATTACGTCAAAAAGTGCTGTTTAGGTATGTTTTTAGGGGCCATAATGTGTGTGATTTTTATTTTATTTTTTATGATGTACTGCAGTGCATAGATTAAGCAATGTTCCCCTTTTATGATATTAATAATATTATGTTTGAGTGTCCATCCAATATGCAAACTGATTTTAGTTATTTTTTCATTTCTGCTTTTTGACACTAACTAAATTATAATTAGGCTAAACAATACATGTCATACATTGTTATGATTGTTATAATTAGTAATAATAATATACATACAAAAATGACTACTAATAATACTTCTACAGTACAGTAGTAGTATTTTTATGTATAGATATATTTGTAATATGGCTAATTTATGTTCAACTACATTTTTGTGTTACATTTAGCCTATTAAGATGCACTTTCATCACTTTAGAATCAATAATGTTACTAAATAATTTACTTTTTTGTGAATGCAGTTTTTGGGTACTGTTTTTTTTTTTGTTTAAAGACCCACCAAATAGTGCCATTTATTGGTTATTAAGAAGTGTAAAAAAACAAAACAGCTAGACTGTTTGTCGGCCCATAGCTTTAAAAGCAGTCCAGTCTTCTCTTCTCTTATGAACCCTGTCTTGTGAGTTTTCTAAGAGTAGTGCCAGTGTTAAGTTTATTCCACATTGAAAGAGCCATTCACTGCCCTTCTGTTGGTTTTTCCAGCTCTGCTCTGCCAAAAGTGGCACTATAAAAACGCTTCACTTACTGAATGCCTTGACTCACCTTTAAAACTTTCTTTCGAGTCCAGAGCCACACTCGGCTCATACTGTGTATCTTTAACTTAAAACTACACCGCTCCTTAGAGCGGCGACCCTCAAGATAATTGACAGCATATTAAAATAACACATGATGGGTGTTGCATTGAACTTGCGTGTATTTGTCTGTAGATATATGTATTATGTAATAAGTCGGCATTCAGCTAGTAGTTAATCGCATAATTAAATAATCAAAGCCAAGGGAGTGATGATCATCTTAACTAGTTATCTATACAGTGATTGTTGCCTTAACAGGCTCTCTTTCCCATGAGCCCCAGGTGAACTCGCCCTACTTTGAAGACTGCAGTTGTTTATTGAAATGACAGGGCAGAGGTTGTTTGCAGCAGGGTTGTTTATGCATGCTGTAAACTATGCTAAGTTATGAGTCTGCTCTGGTTGGCTGGTGACTAGATGAAGATAGCTCATCCTTGCCAGTGTGCATAGCTCACACATTCCTGGGCCAGTGAGAGCGGATGGGGAGGGGGGGAGGGGGGGGGGAGGGGGGGGGGGGGGTGGTGTTCGGAGGCGTACGGCTCCTACTGTAAACTTCCTGTCAACACAGTTGTCAGTGACAGGAATCAGATCTTTGTATACTCTGTCTTTCCACCCACAATCACAAACATGTAGCATACAATCGGGAGCAGGGGTCTCTTCTCCATTAGTCTTTTCATACTCTTTCCTTTTTTTTCTGGAGATTTCTTGAATCACACAGAATCTTTTTCACATTGGGCACAGATTTCTCTCTCCCTCTTGACTTTTTTTTTTTTTTTACCCTCTCAAACTCCTTCGATGTTATCGGAGTGTGCTCTCTAGGGTGTGGGCATGGACAGGAAGTGTGCACGGTATCTCTCCGAGCGGCTCTGAAATCCAAACAGGACATGTGCTACATACCCCGGGATCCACAAGAAAGACTCCAGAGCACAGTCCACATCCCGCTGCTCATTAGGACCCTTTTTAAAGCCACTCCGCTCCGTCAGATGTTTATGGAATCCAAATTAACGAGGAGACAGGAAGAGAGAAGATTGCGTGATGCAATTAAATGCAACTCTCATTATCAGAGTAATCAGAATGATGCGGACGTGTGGGAGATTGTGTGTTAGAAATCGTGCCATATCTGTTTCTATGCTGTAGACTTCCCACAATAAACAAGGTCCAGAAGTGTTTATACTGAGATGAGAAGCACATTTATCCTGTTCTCAAGCTTTTCGGCAATTTTTTAAGGATGTCAGTATGTTGATTGAGATGAATAGTTGACATGAAATGTATTTAAATGAGAGGCTATGTAGCATTTGCACTTAAAACACACTTTATTATCTAAAACTATTTAAAAGTAAATATTTTAAACAAATAAAGTTAAATATTTGTCACAGCATAGGACCTTTTAAAATTAATTAGTGAAGGCAAAAAGTGACCTAAATGGTGGTTACATAGCCTAAGATATTTGCATGTTCATGCACATTCATGTTAAAGGGATAATTCACCCAATAATGAGAATTTTCATTTTTGGGTGAAGTTAAGTATGCCTTTAATAAAATCCATTAAATTAGGGAATTCATGTTTTTCGTGAATCATAAGCTCATGAGAGCAACATTTTCAGCTTAGTCTTCTTTGTGACATTATATTGATATGTCGTGTGGCAAAGAAGTGGGAGACGAGTTGAAAGGTTATCTGCTGTCGAAATGATAGCATGTGGGTTTGTGGGCAGGCTTTTTCTTTTTCTTTTGCCATTTAGCTCTTCCCAGGAAAGGCGAAGCATCTGTCAGAGATGAATTTATGTCTAAGATAGCCACACCTTACAGGTCACTGCACCCAGATTCAGTGACTGAACGAGAGATGTGTTACATGTATTACAATGTGCCTGCTATTCAGCTACCCTTCTATTCAACCCCCATTGACTCCAGTTAAAACGCTAATAGTGTGCATTTCTGTGTGTGTTTGCTCCTGTGTGTGCGCGCGAGTTCGCACGTACCCCCTATCCAGTGTCTTCAAACAATAATTACCCATTGGTTTGACTTAAAATTGAACAGTCATTGGCGATTCTCCTCCTTGAAAACAACACCCTCGCGCTCTCGCTTTTATTCTCATGTCTTCTCCTCGCATGAATCCACAGGTGTATCACAGATTGGGTAACCTGCCACTGTGTCAAACACGCTTAAATTAGGGTGTGTGCTTGAATGCAGGAAATTAGATGAGGGTGTTATGTCTCATTTAAGCCGATGGATAATAGTGTCAGTTTGTAGCTTGGTCACGCCTTGCAGATGTTTTCCATGTGGATGTTGCGGTGTGGGTGAGTATTCCTTTAAAACCTTATCTTGGTTTTGATGTCATGGGGCAAAGAGCGTTTTTTTTTTTTTAAACGTTTCTATAAATAGAAAAAGAATAATGATATTTATATGTAAGTAGAGATTGCAAGGTAGCACTATATTGAAATTTCTCAAATATTCTGGTTAGTGTCTTGTTAAAACTCCAGCCCTAGATAATAAACTTCTGCAGTGATTATTGCCTGAACCATGCACAGACTCCACTAAAAACTCATTTTTACATTTTTATGTTCAGCTTTTTTTTAATAATTTTTTTTACTTTACTTCAAAACTCCAACTTCAAAAAAGTTAGTTAAATATTTAAATCTTTTTACTTTATTTTTGTCTTTAATAAATCAAAAACTGTTTATTCTAATCATGTGTAATTGAATACCTTTACAGCTCTAGAATTACTTTAGTTTGACATTTGCAGACGCCCGAATTAATGTTCACCTCGAATAGGTCAAAGAATGCATTCAGCATAAAAAACAGTGAGCCTCCTGCTTGTGTGAGTGATGGGAAAGGCATTCGGCACAAAGCCTCCGTCTGATGTGAGCTCAGTGAACTGAGGCTGGCTAATGAGTGGGCAACTCAGCGTGGCACTGGCCTAATGTCATGGGAATATGTTTTTCAGGCTTAAAATGCCATCTTACACAATTCATGTACCACTTGGCTCTGATAATCTTGTCTCCCATGAGCTCAAACAGGTTTTTTTTTTTCAGGGTTGTTTGTGTTAATGCTGACTAAATGACGCATATTTTCTTTTGATAACACAATACAGTAGTTTAAAGATTAACCAGTTGAGAAGAGCAAAGGTGATTGTAACCATAAGAAAACTTGTTCGACCTGTTTTTGGTAATCAATGGGGCTGTCGTACAAAGAGAAGAGACACTGAGTCATCCAGGCTTTAAAGCTTTTCATTGGACGGGACTTTGATCTGTGACGCATAGTCAAGCTATTTACCTCCTGATGTTTCCATGGGAAAGGCTCTACATAAATGGAAATATTTAATGGTAATTAAATTTGGCGGGGGGTTATATGGGTGCAAGAGGTTATTTTACTCTGGCTGTTGTTAAGTTTCAACGTTTCTGACTCAATCTGTTGCATTTTATCTTGTTTGTCCCACCTAATTAAGTTCTGCTAGGCCTACTTGTCAAAAAAGAAAACACGTCCCAGTTTAGGTAAATTGAATACACCTTTATTAAATAAGTTCAGATGTTTTGCATGTGGGCCAAAACCAGTAATGCAAGACATGAAGCATGCCATCAAGGGTGTTTAAAGACATGAAAGTTGGTTTGGGATTAAAATAAGTAATTTAAACTGTTAATCAGACATTTTAAGTTGAATTAACTTATTTTTAGTTTTTTTTCTTGTAGACTTAAAATTCCCCAAAACGTATCTCCTTATCACACAACATGTTACACCTCGTGTAGGCGTATATAGTGCAGAACCGCAGATGTGGTTTTACACAGGAAGTGCACTGTAAATCACAAAAATGTTTTGTTTTTTTTTCATATTCACATCGTCTTTGTCTGTCTCTCTCGCCCTCTCTTCCTCTTTCTAAAGGAAAGAGATTAGGACAGTCCTGTCTGGGCACTATTCACTGCGCTCTTCTTTTTTTGAACAGAAGACTGAAAAGCCACAGGAAATCTGAAATGTGGAAGGCTGTGCTGTCGTGGCTTTCTCTGGCTATTAATATCCTCCCACGCACACTGAGGACAGCAGGCCGCCCGCCTGAAATCTCGGGCCGAGGGCTCGGTTGATCCCCCATCATCTCCACGGGACTGTGAATAGCACTCGTTGGGCTGGAGGTTTCAGAATCTGCAGGTCGAAAACGGTCGATATGTGGTTTGGGATTGGGATATAACTGGCGAAATTGGACGTTAACAGGTTTTATGTGAAAATATTGCGTTATTTAAAGGATCAGATGGTTGGTAAATCATTGTGCAGCTTGTTGTCACCGTATCTTCGTAGAGTTTGCTCCTATCAAAGATGGTGTGCGTGTTTTTCTGTTGCTCAGCATGGAGCTGAACTCCAAATGAAGCCTCCACATTGTCTGACTGTTTCCTGTGTTCCCCGAGAGGAGCCATTTACAGATTTTCACACGCTCATACCCAATATACTAGTGTGTGTGTGTGTGTGTGTGTGTGTGTGTGCGTCTGTGTGTGTGTGTGCCTGCACATGATCTGTGGTTTAGGTAGAGTTCACTAGTTGTATGTGTGTGACTGCCGTATTGCATCAAAAGGGCTGCAGTGATCTCACTGGAGTATGCATTGTTTTGAAATCACTTTTGCATATGTTCCAGAGCTAGGCTATATGTGTTTGTGATCTCATTCCCGTAAATCTATTACAAAGGTGAAAACTTGAGGCACAAGTCAGTATAACTTTCTTTATTACTCACTAGCCTCTAGCAAGATGAGTAATAGTGTAAATAGTATAGTAGTATATGGAAAAAAATAAAGAAACATTTAGGCTAGCTTTTATTTAGCAAGGATGCATTAAATTAATCTAAAGTGATCGTATAAAGACCTTTTTAATGTTACAAAAGATTTGACAAATTATGTTCTTTTGAGCTTTCTATTTATCAAAAAAAATCATAAAAATGTGTTAGCACAAAAATATTATACAGCCGGTCTGTTTTCACCATTTATAGAAATAAGAAATCTTTCTTGATTTTTGAAGGATCGTGACACTGAAGACTGGAGTAATGGCTGCTTAAATTTCAGCTTTGCCATCACAGAACACACACACACACACACACACACACACACACACACACACACACACACACACACACACACACACACAATCGTTCAGAAGGCTGGTATAATTTTTTGGTTGTTGTTTATTATTATTTTTTTAATCATGGTGCTTATGCAGGTTGTCAGTTTAAATTAAGTTTGCAATATTTCCCAATTTAATTTCCTCTCGGTCTGTGCTATGAATTAAAAAAAATAATAATAATATTGTTTTCCCTATCAATCATTTTCCTTCTCTTTCGTTGAGTCTGTATCCTTGTACAGCATATTTATCATGTGCACCCTGTCAGCATAATGCGTAAAACACTGGAATCAGTGCGGGTAATGTAAGGCACATGATTCCATAAGGTTCCTGTTCCAGTCCGCTGGAAATAATGAAGAACGGTGTGTCTTCCCTTAACCGATAGCTCTGATAGAAATCATCTGTATACGGGGAAAAACTCCTGTCAATCCGCCAGTTCCAATCATCATACATAATGAAACGCACTGTACAGCATGTAGTGCGGATGTAGTCGTAATTGAACACGTACACACACGCGGCAAACGTGAATGACTGACTGCCTTATCGTACTGTAATTCTGAACAATAAAACCTGTGAGACCCCATTGTCAACTAGCCAAGATTGTGCCAGAAGTGTGTGTGTGTGTGCGCGCGCGTATGAAAGAGATAGACGTACAGCTGCCAGTCTACATATGGAAACGAGCACTTTTAAACAATGTAGATTTCATGTTCTCGCCTAATAGTTTAGAGCTGGCAAGCGAGCATTGTTAACTCGATTGTTTCAGTGTTGCAAAGGAAGCCAGCACACTTAGCGCTTTCATTCAGGCCAAAGGTTTCTTTGAACTGTTGTGTGCTGTGGTTGTTTGTTGTATGCTGCCACTGGCATTAACCAGTTCATTCATGAGCTCTTGTGTGACCACCAGTCTGTCTCGGTTACGTTTACTTTGGTGGACAGCCAGTTAAACAAAACTCATTCATTCTCTCTCTGCCGTTCATTCAATAATCATAAATAGCATTTAGAATAGCTTTTGGGTAGCCACCATGTTTTAGGGTCAACCCTCTCTTGTTTTTCTTTTAATTATGGGTAGGACTTCTGGTTTGTCTCTTATTCCAGCTCAATCACTTGAAAATAGTGGTGTAAGTATGCATAGTGTAACAATATATCGCAATTTATTGTGGATAGAGATGTTTTGTTTAGTTCACCCAAACTATTGTATATTTTAGCTTCTATGATGATTAATAAATGAAAAAAATATATATTTTATAAGATACAATATATATATATTTAGATGTAGTCAGGAGGACAGAGTGCAAGCATATTTCTGTATTTAGCAGAATCATGAATATTTCTATTCAGGCTAGTTGCGTAAACTGCTTTGACTAGTCTTACAAGTTAGTCATCTAATTTTTTTTCATTAAGACATTAAGACATTTAAGTCATTAACATTTTAAAGTCAGTTACATAAAAAGGTAGATGGGTCTTAACTTTGTGGCTATGTTGTGCTACTGGCTGGTTTCATCAAGTTCAAGATCAAACAGCGCTGATGTGGAAACCAGGAGACACATTGTGCCATGAATGAACTAGCCTAGTTATAGGCTTGAAGTCCACAGATCTTCAACATTCACCATGGATTTAATGTAGGTTACTAGGTAACCATGGAAGTTTGGTAGGAATAGTAAAATTATTTCAAGTACGTCACATCTTTTTCCAGCACTTCAAAAATCAAATATTATCATATTTAAATGTTATTTTTAATGTGATGACCAAAACATTATTTGTTCATCCTTCAAAGATTACCCCCATTTATAAAACAAATTTTCAAGATATAGGAAAACTCACACTTATTTAAAAATACAGAATTTTTGTGAATTTTGTGAACCGTTACACCCCTACTTATTACAGATGTTGATCTACCTCAAAGTTCACCTTGATTGTTCTAAATTTACACTTTTACATTACATTACTCATTTTGTAACATTTTAAGTTCATGAGTTTCTTAAACGCTTACTTTTTTATCTTAATATAAGACATAAAGAAGATATTTTTGTGTAGGCCTACATTTTATTTTTGACTGCTAAAACTAATATAATTAGGCTAGTAGTTTGCCTTAATAATGTGTATAAATAAATTAAAAAACTGTGGTTTAAATTCAAACTTTTCTACTTGTCTTTAAAAAAAAAAGGTTATAAAAAATTGCAATAATTATCGATACCGATATGAAACATCATATCGTGATATCACGATCGTCATATCACGATATGAAAAATCATACCGTGACAATTTTTTTTAGCCCTACATTTACAGTACTTTTTTCTAACTGTTTGTTATCATTTGCATTTGAAATTATCATTAAAATAAATAAATAAATAAAGAGACAGTTTACCCAAAAATGAAAATTAGGCTATGTCATCATTTACTCACCCTTAAGTTGTTCCAAACCTGTATGAATTTCTTTCTTCTGCTGAACAACACAGAAGTCAGTGGGGCCCATCAACTGTTTGGTTACCGACATTCTTCAAACATATCCTTTTTTGTGTTCAGCAGAAGTAAGAAATTCTTACAGGTTAAGAGAACAATTTCAGGGTGAGTAAATGATGACAGAATTTTCATTTTTGGGTTAACTATCCCTTTAACTCTATTTTGGCTTTGTTTAATGTAATGTGAAAATATCGTATCCTGTATCAAACTGAATCATCTTTTGTTACGCCCCCACTTGAAAATTCTGGCATCTTCCTTGGGATGTTGGTTTTTTGTTGTTTTCACATAATCTTCACAAGTCATTCCATCCATATTCAACAATTATTCACTCAGACAGAAGGAAAAGGGCCAAACACGCCACGCTGGTGAGCTGCCAGTGCAAAGTGATTGTGGGTTTGGAGGACTCTCATCCAGGAGGTTAAGGTTACCACGCTGGTCTACGTCCTGACCACCTATTACAGGCCAAACCCTACCGCAGGCTGTCTGGATGCTGTGAATGTGTGTGCGTGTGAGTGTGTCCTTGTCATTTTTGTTGAGGATGTTCTGTGAGATAACTGCAATGCACAAGTTTGATTTTAGCCGAGCGCAGACCTTGAAGTCTGTACCAGATTTCACTGCCGTTTCCTCCAGTATAAATGAATTGCCTGGGAAAGCAGGAAGCTGTTTTGCGTCAAGTTTGTTCTGGTCTTATCTTAGTTCTAACCGGTCATGCCTACCGGCTGACCCGCGTCCCTCCACTACTGAGACGCTTTTGTCACAGTTCACCAGCGGTTTATCGGGATAGTCTTGAAGCACTGATAATGGAGACAATAGTTCACTTTTAGCAGCGCTAGATAATAAAAGCCAGACCTTCATTCCACAAAAGCATTTCTCATATGAGATTAGTTTTCTAAACAGTGTTAGAGTTATTATTATTAGCACAAGATCTGTCTTTTCATGTAATTATTCTACTAAATTGTTTTTGTCTTTTGTCTTGATGTGGCCGCTAATGTACTCTGGATGTTTGCATTACAAAAGCCAGTGAAATAAACACGACTTTATGCATGTATATGTATCTATATCTTTATTTATTTTTATCATGTACATGCATTAGTAATGTTTTGCCATGCATACCATCATTTTCCAATTTCTGTCTTGGAGTTTCCTGAAAACCCGAAGTTAAAAAGTTTACAAAAAGTTTATCATTTCCATCTGTCTAAATTGGACTCCTTAAATTGTTTTTTTTTGTGTGTGTGAATTTTTTTTTTTTAACTTAGAATTTAAAATTGTAAATAAAATAAAGTATAAAATATATTTTATAAAAATATATATATTTGGTACATTAAAATTCATAAAACATTTACATTTGTAGTTTGTGTTGGAGCAAGTAAAAATAATCACAGGTCAGCAGAAAAAAAATCCAATTGTCGATTAGTGTTTGAAAATATTAAGATTGGTTGAGGTATAAGTAACCAGGAAGTCACTGTGTTTTTTGCTAAAAGCAGACGTAGGCCTATAAAAAAATTTTTACCTAGCAAGTCATATCATGACGTCTAAAAACTGATGTTCTTTGTATGTTCATACTTTCGCTATTAACTGTCAGCAATATAGCTGACAAGTTAGTGCCAGTCTGGAATCCAGTGATTCACCAGATCTGGAATGTGCAGACACAGGAAGTGATGTCACTTCCCCCTCAATCTGCCTATCTGTGCCTCTCCAAAGAAAAAAAATAGACCACCTGTCCCAGGATCAGACATGTCGCCATGGAGACATAGAGTTTCCATAGCATTCGCACACACAGACGCAGTCAGGAAAAATTTTGACTGCTTTTTAACGAGCGCTGGCATAGATGTCTGTCAGACAGGCTCCGCTGTCATTGGTGGGTTGATGTCATTGGCAAATCCGTGAACTTTGACCCAGATGGGTTTGCATGTGCCCAGGGGGCCAGAACAGGTGTTGGACATTAATGCGGCTACTAATTTTTCAGACTGCAGCAACTGATACGTGTGCTTCACTCCATACTTTCATCCCGTCTGGGAAAATTCAGTCTTTGCAGTGTGTGTGTGTGTGTGTGTGTTTGGGTGTGAGAGAGCGAGTACTGTAACTCATTAGTGTGACTTTTAATGTTCCACTCGTCTGAATGGTTTCAGTGTATCCATTCGGAGTCAGGAATCTCTCCTCTTTCACTCTCCGCTCCTCTCCGCCGTGCCTTCCCAAACTCCCATGCGCCTGCCCTACGTTTTTGCGCCATTTCTGGACCTCTCACACTCCGTCTATTGTATCCGTCCTCCTTCTCCCTTTCTTTTCAAATTCCTCCAGCACTCCATAGCCATCGCTCTCTGACCCCACCTCCCGACGGCTGCGTCTAAATGGTGCGATTGTGCGTGTGTGTGCATGTGAACGTCTGTGGAAAGTCTGACGTGAGCGCGGAGAGAGTGTGGCTCAACAGCGCTGCTCAATCCAGGAAACTCCCTTAGAACAACAAGGCATGGCTGACATCCAGAGAGCTCCTCTGGAGCCAAAGTTTGTCTCAGACTTCCCCCCTTTACACACACACTCTCGCTCAAGAAACTCTCTCACATGCGTTCGGTTCGCCCGCACTCATTTCATTGTCTCGAGAGGTTTTACTGTCTGTGTGGACACTCGATGGCATTTCGGTTCCCCTCAAGGCTGATAGACTCAGTCCGTCGTCCAACAAGAGGACCATTGTACACTCCTCTGAGTTCCAAACATTGCATCTGTGAATAGTCTTCAATCTGTTTTTGAGTTGATTTACTGTGGTGTGATTATTTCGGCTGTTAAAGATGGGTTGGCAGCATTCAAATCTGCGGTTTTGACAATGCAATAGTTGTCGAGAACCTCAGTTTTGTGGTTGCGCCGGACACTATAGCATATTGCCAAATTGTCGAATACCCCCGGTCCTCCGCGGCGTCTTTACGCAGCTGTTCCACTCTATTTGATACTAGTTTACAAGTAGCATTAGTGAGTGTGCTGTAAACCCCTGTGGTATGTCTTCTCTGATTGCTCTTCTGTTTTGGCAACCCTGTTGCTATTCTACAACTATTAGTACATAATAATACACTGTCAACATCTGAAGTTTTGCTGTTGCAGATTGATGCCAGCGGTGTAGTTGTCTAAACATTAAAAAGCACATGGAATCAAAAGGCTACAGAATAGCATATTACTTGTACTTTTACTTTGCAGTTTTTTGCAGGCATGCAACACTGAAGATTTGTAATCAAGATGTAATCAAAGCACACACTGCATGGGATTCTGTGCCCCACAATGCAATGCACTCTAGTTGATACGCTATCAGAGTTTTTTGGAAAGAAATTAATACTATTTAGCAAGAATGGAATAAATTAATCAAAACAAGTGACAGGAAAGACATAATTTCAAATAAGCTCTTGAACTGTCCATTCATCAAATAATCCTGAAAAAAAAGTATTTTAGTTTCCACAAAAATATTAAGCAGCACAACTGTTGTCAACACCGATAATAATAAGAAATCTTTCTTGAGAACCAAATCAGCATATTAGAATGATTTATGAAGGATCATGTGACTCTGAAGACTTCCTGGAAATTGGAATATAGAAAGTGGTTAGATTAAGCCAGGATTACGCCTTAGTTCAATTAAAACATTCAAGTAGCTTTTATAAACGTGTGCATCTTGAGACAAAACAATGGCACGGATATATATTAAGATATGTCAGTGCAAGTTGCTTTCACTTAAGACCGCTCAAACATGAATTTTAGTCTGGTAATAACAAGCTTAAACCTTGTCTGTGAAACCGGACAATAATATATTAACATTTCAATCGCAATATAATGGGTTTCATTGTATTCATTGTATTTTTCATTTTTCACGTGCAGCATCAACATTTGAGGCTATGATGCGGCATGCTACTATTATGTTTCATATTTAATTTAGAATTTTTCACATATAGTAGGATATACAGTTTTCAGTCAGTGTATTATTCCTTTGCACACACAACGTAAGCCCCCCCAAAAAAAGGATCATTCAGAAAAATCTGCATGATTATGAAGTCACACATTCACACCGTCATATTAACATGTGATCGCCAATAAATCAACAATCATTCAGAATTCCAAATTGGCCTTCCCTAAGGGACAACAGTGCTCATTATTATATTGGTAAACAATGGTTAGTCAATCATAACAGAGATCATTTATATATTCAAATATTTCATTGTTTGATTTCATGGGCATTTGTTTACTTTTTGTATAAATGTCCAATCAGCATCCTGTAGCAAAACCACTGTCTTACAAGATTACACCCCATTGGATTTTGTTCATCAAGCTTTTATTTTTATATTTTAAATGTTATTTACTGTGATATAATTGAGCACTTTTACATGACATGTAATGTTATATATTGCACTACTGAGAAAAGCACCACAACTCTACGCTCTAGATGGAGCTGTGAGGTTTCAGTTTAGTGCTTAAGATAAAAGGTGTGTGTGTCAGAGCAAATCCATGTGGTGAATGAGTGTCTAACAGACATGTTCAAAGAAAACCAATGTGTGTGGGAGATAGAGAAGAGTAAAGGCAAGGTTTGTACTCTGTGTGTGTGCTTAAGTGGAAAAAAGGAGTTTGATAGGGTGGTTGCTTTGCATTCTCTCTCTCTCTCTGTCTCTCTCTCTCAAATGAGAGAAAAGAAGAGATATTTGGGGTCGTTGTGAGCAGACAGAGAGATGTGTGTGTGTGTGGGAGGGAGTCAACAGCAGCTCTGTATGGGACTGTGCATGTGGAGCAGGGGTCTTCTACTTCAGACGAGCACTTTACTCTGTCCCTGAGGCACCCCTTCTTTCTTCTCCCTCTTTTCAGCATGTCACAATGAGAGAGCCTCATTTACGGCTAAACAACACACTTTAGAGCCACCACTTCAAATGACCCACATTCTCCCAGACACACAACACCACCGCCATACACCTCACCAGCAACTCGATACCATCGGCTCCATCTAACGGCCTACATTTCCCATTATCCTCTGAGACAAAAAGACAGAGATACCGAACTGACTGGCCAAATGCTAGCACTGGGAACATTTGTTTATAGTGCCGCATTAATGTTAAAAAGAAACTAATTTAAGCATTTCCTCCTCCTATAGTCCATTTATAACGTTAGTCAAGGTTAATATTCATAATTTAGACTTAAATTACCATTTTCCACAGATTTCCCCTCCATGTTCCAACTCAACAGACTGTTTTTTGCTACTGTACCTTTAAGAGTTTAATATTACCATTCAGTTTTGCTACAGGGGAGCATAATATATACAAAATGTTTATTAAAATGTCTGTTGTAAATGTGCATCTTTAACTTTACATTCTTCATATGAACAGTAAGCTTGTGGGTTAGGTCAAAAAAAAAAAAATAGCAGCAGCATGTTGAACCAAAAGTGATTCAATAACTACTGATTAATTCAGAGAGTTTGATTATATGATCAGATTAATTCAAAGCAGTAGCTCTTGTGTTTGAGTTTTTTTAAAGGTTTATTAAACGAATGAATCATAAGAGTAATTTCCAAATAATAGATGAATTACTGTTAAGTTTATTCGAGTGTCTTTGATGTCGCCCTTTGATCCAAATTTTATTGGATAAGCTGACATGCCTCTTTGTTTTGCTCTCGTAAATATGCATGATAAGAGTTGCATTTTACGATATGCATTTAGCATTGTTTTTCATTACTGTCTGTGATCTTATCGGAACTTGTTAACGACTCACCGGTTGAGAAAGTGTTTTTAGACGTTTCCTGGCATTTCTTTGGATTCCACACAGCACATTTAGTGTGTTTAGTGTTCCGTGTGTGTGTGTGTTTTGTCAGGGTAGGTTGTTTTGTTCTGGTCCAGGAAAAGACTCTCTCCTGCTCTGTTAATTTGCTTTGCTCTGCAGATGTTCACATCAGATGTTTTGAATTAAATGCTAGATTGCTCACACAAGGTCAGCTATGAGAACTCAGTCAGAATACCTCTCTGTTTGCCTCTGGAGCTGAGAAAGAATTCTAAATGTGTGAGAGAGAGCATGACACTTCAGTCGTGTGAAAATACAAAACTGGTGTTTCTCCAGAAGGAACCTCTTATCTGCAGCACTTCCCAGGCTTCTTGTGTCTTGTGTGCCCTCATCAGGACGGCTTGAATACCAATTCATCAACACCAACGGCAACAACAATTGATGTATAAATGAAATTCAGATGAGATTTCACAAGTCATTTATTTGTTATATAACGTTAATGAGAAGATGAGTAAAGACATCTGTTGCTGTCTGAAGTTTTTACGACTGCACATTTATTTTAATTTATTTACTCACTAAGTTTATTTATTTTAAATTCTGTATTTATTTTGTATATTTTTAGGAATTGAAAGCATCAGTGCGTTTCCAAAAATCATTCAATATGAAAAAGATATGAATCGCAATTAATTTAATCCATTCACTACACTAATACTTTCAGTTATTCATATTTTCATATATTTCATAATTTCACAATTTCTTTTTTATAGATTTTAAGGAAGTAAAACCAAGATCTTTCCAAGTACACACTGGGGTACATGAATTGCAAGTCATCATGAATGCATATTGAAAAATCTCCTTTCTTTTTTTTTCCTCCTCCTCTTAGGTCCCTATTATCTTTGCTTTGACTTTTATGGGTCAGGGGGCAGCAGAGCTCGGGTTTGCAGGAGACGTCCAAAACCGCACAGCCAGACAGATGAGCTGCATGGAGAACCAGGAGTACCCGCACAACAGCTTCTGCTGCAAGAACTGTGAAGCTGGTAAGTAGCAGACAAGATCCTGTCCAACCGTGAGAACTTCCCTTGTAAAGGCAAGTATTGTAAACACAAATGAGTCAACTCGCTCAAAGCAAGGTTTTTAAAGTAATTTCCAGCATAGGCTTTTTTTCAAGATGTTTAAAATGGCTTTCCAGGCTTTGTCAATGAGGTGCTGACAAACATCCGTCAGTGATGCTATTAAGAGTGTTATTCTCTGATGAAGATTTGAACAGAAACAGCATTGTTATTTTAGAGCTTAAAACTCCGAATTCACATTTGTGAGACTCTGGTTTCTCATAGAGCTGTCTCGCGAGGGATATTGCAAGGTTAGTGCTAAAATGAGGTGTTTGTAGGCCTGGAGTTAGTGTTTAAATATCCAGAATGGCAGGTCATAAAGCACACTTAAACAATAGAAGCTTAATCACCAAACCTGCTGGTAAGGGAATTAAACAAAATATAGTATTGGGAATAACAGTTAGAACATGTGGTTCATTTTTGTAATGATTTACTAATGTTCATTTTTGTGTAGTATGATAATCACATAATGGGTTCTCATTTACAATGGTTTAAAATAATGTAAAACAATAAATAAAAAGAGAATTGAATGCATAAAATAAAACCAACTGTTCATGAACAAATAAAAATGATCATATAAAAAAAATTGATTCTGTACTATTTCTACCAAAATACTAGTAAAAAAAAAAATTTCATATGAGAAATGTGGATCAATATTTTAATTCTAGATGATTGGTTACAGCGTATGTATGTATGTCAAGAAAAACATTTTGGAACGAATGAGTCATGCATTATATTAAATTACATTTTAATGTGACAAAAAGGTGGCATGTATTTTACACAGGGCTCAAAATTGCACAAAACATTTTTTGCCTAAATGTTGCATTCTCTGGCTTTAATAATAAAACCATTTGAAATGGAGTCGGTTCTGAATACGCACTGGTTCCCATTCTAAAATCTTTTTCTGAAAATGATATATGTTGATATTTAATGTCTGTCTTAAAATGTTTTCTGTAACACAGGCACTTATGTGAAAGAGAAGTGTAGCAGGGACCAGGAGAAGGGCATTTGCTCCCCGTGTGAGAAGGGCACGTATGCCGAGCACCCCACAGGCATGGAGCAGTGTCTGCAGTGCAGCCAGTGCCACAGAGGTAACGTTCCCCAATCTTCACTTTCCTCTCCAAACCAGCCATTTTGTAAAAGACCAGGTCAGATCTTCCTCTTAGGGTTGTTTAAAGAAAGTGTTAGAGTCCAGTCCTTGACTGGCACTTTGAGATACAGAAATCTCAACCTTCTGCTATTGTAATTGATTGTTCAGTTTTCCAGTAGACAGCCATATGTAGTCTGCACTGGCTCTCCAGAGAAGCAGAGCTCTCAGGAATGTAACATTTATACATCTCGAGTGAATAATGGAACACACATGGTCCTCGGCATGCTGGGAAGGTAATAACACAACCCATCGCCGGTGACTACTGGACAAACAATTAACTTCTGGAACTGCTGTCGGAATACAGATATTACAAAAAACTCAACGAAATCATATAACGAAACTGGCGTCAGAATTCTTTGCTTTTGGAAATTTCGACTCGCCTTTGCACAAGATGGAAAAATGTGCTGCATACTGTGATCTGCAAGCGAGACGGAACATCTAAAGCACGCTGAATCCATCGCAGAACGCTCCGCTGTGACGGCTCATTCTCCTGCAAAGCTATTTAGTCTGTCTCTGGTTCCTCTGAAGTCAAAGCCATCCATTAAACTGCTGTTTATTTTGATTGGACAGCCACGTTCACCGTTTATTAAACCATTTGATTTACCTAAACACTCTTTCCCACAAGACCCTACTGCTTGTTCAGATTCAAACTCTGTTGTAAACACTACATATTCCTATAAACAAAAATCTCGCTCGCCTGTTTAGACAATAAGCCTCCCATAGGATTTGCATGAGGACGGGGACATAAGCAGGCCCCATGAATAGAGTTGAGTCTAGTGTTTCCTGTGCTGGACACCTCACTCCTGGGAATCTGATCTCCTAATGTTACACGTCCTGGGTGTGGCCCCACTCCTGTGTTCTTTCACTAGCCGTTTGTGTGTGTATGAATGACTGAACTATCCTCTAGTGCATGCACCCCTTTGTGACTGTTGTCCGGGATTGTGTGTATGCGTGTGTTTTAGGATGATGCAGGGTGTGCCTGTATCATGTGCCGTCTTGTTCGAAATCTATTTTGCTCAATTAATCACTCCCAGGTTAGTCCTCCTGCCTGCTGAGTCACAAGGGTGTGTTGATTAAGACTTTCCATGCATATAATAATTGTAAATAATGTAAAGTGAATTGGATCTGTATTGATCTAATGATTAATTTCACCCTTCACAGAAACATTTTTTGTTGAGGCTCAGATTAGTTCTAACAATTTTACATTGAATAATTTTTTTTTATCTGGATCGTAATCGGTATTTATGCTAAATTAATTATCTTTTAAAGGTGTTTTTCAACTGTCTTCTGAAGCAAAGATTAGTTTTAGCATGTATACATTTGATCTAAATTTGGATGGAATGTGGATCAGGATCTGGATTTATTCGACATGTAATTAAATAACTGATTTTATTATTCGAAGGTGCATGTCAAGTGTTTTCTGAGACAGGTGCTAGTTCAGTACAATTATACGTAAGAATCTAGCTCCAGATAATTCTCTTTATATGTGGATTGAATCTGGATTGATCCTATAATTCAGTTTCCCCTTCAGACGTGTGTTAAGACTTTTCTATTTCAGATATAAGTTGTAACAGATAGACACTGAATCATTCTCTCTGAATTGAATCTGGATTGATCCAACTGTTTGCCAAAGCAAAAATGACTTGTATCATTTATTATTCACTTTTGATCTAAAATACAGATTTAATCCAGATATAACATTGATCCAATTCTGGTCACCCTCCGAAATTAAGTCTATTGCTTCTCTCCCACTCGTTTCTGATGTCTTCATTCTTCCCTCCCTTACCTATTTGTTTCTCTCCCACCCTTTACAGATCAGATCATGGTTGCAGATTGCACCAGCACAAGCAACACCAAGTGTGAATGTAGACCTGGTCACTTCTGCCTGCCAGATGAGCCATGTGAAGTGTGCAAGAAATGCACCAGGTGAGTTCCTCTCTTCCTTTGGAATGTGCTCTTCCCACTTGTCCTCTGTTCTGGTGCTCAACACCCTGATGAAAGCTGACAGATCAGACACTCCCAGCCTCTATTCTCTTAACCTTTCAGCCCCTGCTTTAGATCACCGCATCCAATGAGTCAGATCCCTTTTCCCACTGATTCAGCCTCTCCACCTTTAACCCCTGAGGCTTTCACTGTGCTATTCATAATGACTGTCATTTTGCGACTCCTATTTTAAGCCTTTTCTAAAAGGCATCATTTTTGACCGTGGTTTTGCAGGTGCAAAGCTGATGAGGAAGAAGCGACCCGTTGCACTGCGACATCCAATACAAAATGCACAAGGAAGCGCACCTCTAATCCGACTGCAGGTCCAACAGACAAGCCATCGGCATCAAATAACACTGATCCTATAGGTAAGGTCAGCTCTGCGTACAGCCATGTTCCAAAATTAACTTGAGAAAATAAGTGACTCAACCTTGATACTAGTTACACTGCATCATGGTCATGAACAGAAGGAAAATTTAAATTTAACCTTTTATTTTTTTAGCGGTTGTCATACCAATTGTGATTCTACTGATCATATTGATCCCGCTTGGAATATTTTTATGGAAGAAACGTCAACGTCATCAAAGTGGTATGTTTGGAAACCTTTTTAGTCCTTGTATTGAATAACCAGTGTTGGGTGTAATGCATTACTAAGTGATTAATAATAGTGTAAATTGTGTTATTACTGTAATTGAATAACTTTTCCATTGAATAAGGTAAAGTAAGGGATTACTCTCTGTAATTATGGTTACTTATGATGTAATTGCTTTAAATACTGTATAGACTAGAACAATTCTATAAAACAATAGTTGATTGAAGTTCAAGTATAATTTGTGCAATTTTCTATTATTTATTTAAAAAAATTAAAAGAGCATTTTCATGTTTATCATTGTATTGTTCAACCGGTTGAGGTTGATATGGGATTTAGAAGGTAATTAGCAATAAATTATGCAATACTTTTTAGAGAGAGTAATTGGGAGAGTAATCTAATTGCACTATTGAAGATGTAATTACTCGTTTTTAGAGTAGCCAACCCAACGCTGAGAATAACATAGCAGTGAGATATCAGTATCAGCAGTTTTATATCTGTATGACAAGTTTCAATATTGTTGTCAATATCGGCCTCACATAAAGGGCCAGACGACATTACAATGACATTACTTATGACATAAGTGCCTAAATAAAGTACAGAGGAGGAAGATAAATCCTGTAAAGAGAGGGATAGAAATCAGCACAAAAATCATAGTATAACAGATGTGTTAAATCTTTAAGTCTTTAAGGAAAGGACCCCAAATTTTGGGAAAATTAATGAACCTTATATTAGACCTTATATCCCTTAATATAATTCTCCTAGGCACAACTATGCCCACGCTGTAAATAATAATGCAAAGAGGAAACCGTGTCCGAATAGCCAAAGATGGCCAATTCCATTTTAGAAGGGAGAAATCTGATCATATGCCACCGAATACCAAGAAAAATATCTTCTTAAGAAGTTTCAAGCTATTTAATTAGTACATTAGTTCATAGTATTACAAATATCTGCAAAGTGGAAAATCAAATGTACTTTTTATGGACATATTTGCTGTCAACTTTATTTCAGACGGTGCTGGTGATTTGAAAGAAGTAAAGATTCCTATTGTAAGTATCTTTTGACTTTTTATGAGTAATTAAATGAATTAGTTTTGGTTAATATTATTCTTTAAATAAACTTTAAATGTAAAACGAATTTAAAACTATAATTATTTTATGAATCTTAATAATTTAAAATCGTATAATTGCGTATAATTATAAATCGTAAATAATTACATTTATTTTGAATGGGTTATTTTAACCCATAGTTTTAATCAGTTGTTGCCTTCACTCAGGACGAGTGCCCAAGATCAGAAGAGGAACAAGAGAACAGCCGCAATGCTGGATTGGAGGAGCAACGCCCAGAGTCCCACCCTTTGTTGACGCAAGAAACGCAGGAAACGGGTAGCAAGAGCATACCTGTGGAGGATGAAGACCGGGGATTGGGCGACAGCTTGCCGAACACAACCAGCTCTTCCCAAACCAGTCTGTCTGCTCTACCTCCTGCAGTCTACATGGACGAATCGCCTGGATCGAGTCCCCCGGCCCCGAGGCAGACGGAGACAGATACAGAGTCATGGGCGAAGGTTAGCTACAATGGGATCTTTTCAGATCAATCACACAGATTTTACACAGCTAAATACCATGAAACGACAAGATAGCGCCTTCAAATGTGTGAGAAGATCCTTGTTTGCAAGGACTGCTGAATGGTCCTGTTAACTAAATTCACAACATTGCCAAACTTTTTTATTTTATTTTTTTATAGGATGATGGTCCTCCCAGAAAACTTGTTCCTCTACTTGGTAAGATATTACTCCCTCAGTTACAGTATACAGAATACTGTTGATTTTAAAAATTAAAAATAAAAATGAAATGAACTTGACCATCAGTACAACATAACAGTTCTTGGTTTATATTGAGTATATGTGACCCTGGACCACAAAACCAATCTTATGGGAAAAAAATTTAAATCGAGATTTATACATCATCTGAAAGTGGAATAAATAAGTGTTACATTGATGTATGGTTTGTTAGGATAGGACAATATTTGACCGAGATACAACTATTTTAAAATGTGAAGTCTAAGGGTGCAAAACAATCTAAATATTGAGTTGTCCATTTATGTTGGCGATTGTGCTGCATCCACTCACAAAAATAAATTTTTGACATATTTAGGGTAGGAAATGTACTAAATATCTTCATGGATCATAATTGCTTAATATCCTAATGATTTTTGGCATAAAAGAAAAATTAATAATTTTGCCCCATTCAATGTTTTGTTGACTATTGCCACAAATATACCCGCGCGACTTATGACTGGTTTTGTGGTCCAGGATCACATATGTGACTTTGTTGGTTCAGTGACTGGGTCAGATGGTAATTCAGACATGAATGTTTTTGAGTGATTTCACTTGATTTGTTTATGAGTTAAGACCACACAATAGAAATATGTTTTGCTGATTTATTTAAAAAAATATTTTTTTATATTACTCTGAAGAATGCAAATGTTCAAGAAGCATTAATGGAACTGAAAGAAAAATAAGTAATGCACAATAAGTAAGATACACTTCCAAATAAGATAAGATTAACTTCCATTCAAAGGTTTTGGGTCAGTAGGATTATTATTATTATTTTTTTTTAAAGAAGTCTTGTATGCTCAAAAAGGCTGCATTTCCCCCAAAAAAATATAGTAAAAACAGTACTATTGTGAAATATTATTACTATTTAAAATACATATTTTGTATTTTGAATACATTTTAAATTGTAATTTATTCCTGTGATGACAAAGCTGAGTTTTCAGAAGTCATTTCTTCTTATTGTCACTGTTGAAAACAGTATGTATTAGAAATGGAAATACTTTATAATGTTATAAATATATTTACTGTGACTTTTGATTAATTTGCTGTATCCTTAGTGAATAAAAAAAAATCTTTACAAGAAGTTACTGCCCCAAACTTTTTGAATGGTATTGTTTTAATAAAAAATAAATCTAAAACTAATTCTGTTCAAGTATTTAATTATTCCTAACCACAATTATAAGTACACAACATACACTAATTATCCTTATAATTGGCTCATTTCAAGTTCATATTCCAGAAATTGGCCATTAGAGGAGTTCTGAAGTCTCGATGCTTTGATTTAATAGGTGAGGAGGAGTCTCTGAGCAAGAGTTTCGACCTGTTTGACACCCTGGACGTGCGGTACCACAACAAGTTCTTCCGGAGCATCGGCGTGAACGACAACGCCATCAAGGTGGCCGAAACGCAGCATAACATGGACAAAGTCTACGAACTACTGCGGGTGTGGATGCAGAAAGAGGGCCTGCGGGCAAACATTAACACGTTAATACAAGCTCTTCTGGACCTGGACCAGCGGTATTCAGCAGAATACATCGCCTCCAAGGCTATTGAACGAGGCTACTACAAATATGAATGATGCCTTTTCGAGACACTTGTCGAGTAAAAGAACAAAAATAATTGAGAGGTGTAGATTGGCCTGTTGGTCTCAGTACATGAACTCGATGTCCCGTTGTGGAGACATTGGTGAATCGCCTCTCTTTAGCGCCCACGGTGGGTTTAGAAGCCAACACTGGACCCTTTTTTAAGGATTTACACTGGCTAGCAGTAGAGGGCGCTGTGTTCCCCCTCAACCGTGCATTCTAGTGTTACTTGATGCACTGGCCTCAGGCTTTCAAACTACAGGTTGGTCCAAAGCCTGCGTATAGATCAAACTAAAACAAGTATATGTAGAAGAAGATTATTCACAAGCTTCACACTACATGTAGTCGTATTCCTCAATCACTTCTGTTCTTGGCTATGAAACTTCTCGATGAACTCAACTCATTTACAAATGAACAAATATGCCTTAAGATGAGCTGTGGGTTTTGAATTTCAGGTGTACCGCTGTGTCAGCAGTTTAGGCTTACATTTGAAGTTCAGAACATTAATTTTACTTCGGTTGTTACAGAAAAACTCGTATGCTAGGCTGCCCTTGAATTATGCCAGTCTGTGAAAGGTGATTTCTGTTCCTCGCCCCCTCCCAATGACCTTTCTCCATCTGTTTGGTGCAAGGCTGAGATGTGTTATTCACCTTCTCAACCTTTCTTGCCTGTTCTGTTGTTATATTTAAATAAGTGATGTATTTATTTGTATTGTGTAATTCCGTATTATTTATACCTGTTACCAATATTCACCTACAGTAAGTGTTCCTGAAGCATTTTTTTGTGCCGTGACTGAGGTGTTCACAAGACAAATCCTTTCCGGTCCTTTCACAAGCGGATTTAGTGCCATATCCCCCATAGTTTTTTCTATAGCTAAGACATTTCTACGTTTACCCCGAGCATGTCGCTTACTATAGACTCATCATCGTAGTTTGAATCAGAAGAAGCGTCCTTCGTTGTGGACATGTTGTTGATGTGTGTGATAAAAGATAAAGAAAAAGCTTGAAAGAGTACCATGGTCAGTATCTCTTGGGCGATTGCTTCTGCTGGTTGCATTAATGTCAAGGATAAGGAGGCATTTCAAACTTCTGCTCGCTGTTCTTGTTTTTTTTTTGTTTTTTTTTATGCGGTAGTGCACAGGTACGTGTTTTTTTTAAATAGCTAAAAGATGAAGGAAATTTATGCTCATCCAGAAACTACTATAGCGTTTTATCTAGTATGTACATAGTTGAATAATTCTATTAAACGAAACTAATAGATCTATATTTATAGAAGCCCTAAGAGCGCAGCGTAATGAAGAACTGCCTAAAAACCAAACTGAAGGAACAAATTGAAATTGAAACGAACAAACGGAATAGATGTTCTCTAAATAAACAGGGCTTCTAAATTAATTTACGCAGCAGTAAATGAACTGTGACGTCTGACTCGGCTCTGTATAGCTATGTAGATGTGTCGGTGTATGAAATAGGATGGATATATTTTCAGGACACAGGTCTCAGATCAGCATCACCTTTGGACAGATTTGTTTGAGTTAGTACGGAAAGCTGAAATCCGATCAGGACAAAATGGCTCCCCATCCCATTGAGCTTCCCCGTTTAATTCTGAAATTGTAGAGCCGTCGTACAGTGCGGGCACTGCCACCTATTGACGTAGAGTTGAATAGCAAGAGAAAAAAACCTGCATCAATTTCAAGGGACCTTTTTACACATCTTAACAGTTTTTTTCCCCCTCACATCTTTTATCTTTTTGCACTGAATTTAACATTGAGTGTCTCTTCAGATGTAGGTGCAGGAGTTCGGGCAGTTCGGTGCCATCTCTCTCTGTGTTTTCTGAGGTTTTTATACATGTTTTTAGTTTTATATCGAAGCCTCGTTGTTTCTGCCTTGACGCCTCTAACACAGATGCACGCCTCAGAGCTCGCTCATTCTACACTTTATTTCCCACAATATCTCTCTACGAGTAGAAGTTTTGTATCTCCTTTTTTCCCCTTAGACAATTGTTTGCTCGTTTATGAATGTCAAATGTTTGCTGTTGCAAAGTTGTTTGTAGAATGTTTTTGTTTTAAAATAATAATAAAAAAAAATACCAAAAAGTTTCCATGGCAAGTTCATCCATCAGAAGTCCAAGAGTGAAAAGTTGATTTAATTTGTATTCATTTGTTTTAAGATGTGGTGTTTTACAGTTTGAGTTTATTTATTTATTATTTAAGTCTGGGTGTTTTGTTTTTAATTCTATGGCGTTATGATGCCTTAGATATTAATTATAGTTGAAAATTTGTATTATTATTGATAATATTAATGTATTATTTGTTTATTATTGTTATATATATATATATATATATACACACACACACACACACACACAGTGCTGGTTAGAATTATTTGCCCCTTGGTAATAAATATGATCAAAGATGGCTATAAAAAAAAAAACAATTGCATTGTTTATCCTTTTTAATATTTTATAAAAAATAAATTAACCTTTTATTGAAGTAAAATAATTGAAAGTGGGGGGAAAATCACAAATCTTTTTCTCCAAAACGCATTACAAACAATTATTTGCCCCCTTTTATTAAATACTTTTTGCAACCTCCTTTTTCCAAAATAACAGCTCTGAGTTTTCTCCTATAATGCCTGATGACTTTGGAGAACACCCGACAAGAGATCAGAGACCATTCCTCCATACAGAAGTTCTCCAGATCCCTCAGATTTCCAGATCCATGTTGGTGCTTCTTCTCCAGTTCACCCCACTCATTTTCTATAGGGGTCAGGTCAGGACTGGGATGGCCATTGCAGATGCTTGGTTTTGTGCTCGGTGACCCATTTTAGTTTTGATTTTGATGTTTGTTTTTGGATCACTTTGCTGTTGGAAGATCCAAACATGGCCCATTATAAGATTTTTAGCAGAGGTTGTCAGGTTTTGATTTTTTATCTGTTTGTATTTGATCGAATCCATGATGCCATGTACCTGAACAAGATGTGCAGGACCTCTGGTGGAAAATTACACCCACAGCATTAAAAATACAGCAGAGTATTTAATTTTACACATTTTACTTTTGTATCCCTGTGCGCACCAAACCCATACAGTATAAAAATGATGTTTATAAAAGTGTGTGTCTGAGTCTGCCTTTAATAAATAGTGGTGCGTAACAATATTTTTATTACACTATTTTACTATATTTTTATAGTGGTGATTTCAAATCTTCTTGGTCATGTCAAACATATTCCAATCAATGAAACTGTCCTCCAGCAACACAATTTTTTGACTTATGATGACCACCGGAGCCAGTGATGCACGGCCTGTCAGACGGTCCTCAAACAGGGCGGCTTAGCAAGCATTCAGCACACCGTAAGCTCAAGAACAGGTAAGGGCTCTACTTTGTCCCTAGCAAATATTCACACCTGCAAAGACACCCTTTCTTACTATTGAAATTGCCACGAAGTAGGACACGGGCCCCACAGACACTCTTATCTGAGAACGCTGACCGCAGGCAGGATTCAGGGTGACACCTGACAGAGCAGGAAAGAGCTGAGCACAGCAAGCAGAGATAAAAAAGAAAGAAAAACAGTAGGATTTCATTGTTTTGTAGAATGTCTTCAGACAAAATACACAACCTAACTAAATAACATACAAAAATATCTCCTTACACAATAACGGCAACATCCGATTTCAGTGAGTGCATAAAAAATCCCTAATTTCAGGATAATTTGGTAATAACTCCCATTTTATTTGTATTTTAAATAATTGTATTATTGTTCAAATTTACTCTGAAATGATCTGACAATATGGAGTGCCACGTAATGTTTCATAAAAGAATGCCATGAAACATATTAAAATAAAAATCAATGATTAAAGTCAATGCATGTAATATAATAAAAATCACTAAATCATCTAGACTACATTTATTATTATCAGAATAGAAAAATATACAAATACTTTTAAAGCATGATCTTTTGATAAAAGAATGAATCAAATAATTTAAATGATAAATTAAGCTGAGGTATCAGGGTGCCAAACGTGTGTGTTCTGGCAAGCAAGTGGTATCTCGCTCCAATTGTCCCCTAGCTAACTCTTACTGCATGTTATAAATCCACATGGTTAGTCATTATGGATGGAGGGTGTGTTATCCACACTCAGCTGCGCTCCTGCTGTCTCTAATAACCTCCAGTAGACTTTGGGCCATCCATGGAGACAGAACCCACATCCCCTGAGGCAAGATGCTGCACACACTCCTAGATACCAGACATAAAAGCAACAAAAAAAAAATCATCAAATAATCGTATGTGCTGCTCTCCACAAACTGACATTAAAGTACATTATTCTACAAATAAACCAGTCCAGCAAGAAAATAATTACCATAAGGTGCACAAATAAATGATCTTCTCAGACTGAACCAAAACTAATGACGTACTGTAGCTGGTCTTCAGAAGCTCAAAAACTGGAAGCACTTCAAAAACATCTCGATTTGTTTCGTTGGTGACTCGCTCCCATCTTTATTGTGCAGATATTAACTGAGCTCCAAATGCAAAAACATCCTTCAAAGCTCTGGAAACTGGGACCTGCGGGATGTTGAATCCACATCATTACGGTAGCTGTGGGAGAAATTTCGAGAGCAAAAAAGACTATAGTTGTGAATTTGAGATGAAGTCAGCGAGTTACAGGTTTCATTGCAATCTCATTCTGTTGATACTCACTCTCCCAGTATCACTGTGAGAGGATGGTCAGAACTAGACGTGCTGTCTGTGTGCGGAGGGTCAATAACGCTAAGTATCATGGTACTGGAGGTTTTTTTGGATCTGATGGCACTAAGAAGATTCATGGGGGGAAACATGTTAGACGCAGGCCTCTCTGGGTCAGCTTCCCAAGCTGGTTTACTCCATGACCTGATCTCTCTTTGTCTAGATGTGGTCTCCGGGCCCCGTCTGGGTTCCACTGACTCCACTGTTGATATGCCCACTCGTTTGTGACTCCTCCAGGACCAACAGGAACACTTGCTACAGCAGCAACCTCTTCCGCCGGAGCTCCATCCTCGGGTGAGCAGAGCCAGCAGGTCCCTCTTGAAGGCGGTGTTGAGGGCGGCGTAAACCAACGGGTTACACACCGAGTTGCTGAATCCCAGGATCTGAACCACGCTGACCAGGAGAAACTCAGAGTCAAGAGCAAGGTCCAGCTGACCTGTGTTTTGAGAACAGACAAGGTAAGTTATAAATATGTAAGCCAATTTCCCCACAAATCAAGAATCAAAAAATGGCGACAAAATGAACTTATTTGCTCAAAACATTCAAGAAGGAAACCCCACTGTGCTGCTTGGGGACGTGCAATGTTCTGCTGTGGCTTTGTTTGAAACTATTTGCATTGGCACTAAAAATAGGAAGAGAAACAGCTTTGTTCTGAATAGTTTGTAAGGGTCAGACCCGACGGAAGAACAATAGGTGTGACCCCAGAATAAATGTGACATAACATTGTAAATATGTTATAATAGAGTTTACATTTGCAGTGAATTTTCCTAATCGTAAGCATTTTTATAGTTTTATGATATTCAGCACTCCCTAATAAAGTACATTAAAGTACATTTGGTTTAAGTTATATTTTTTAAACAAGAATTACATTAATGAAAGACTTGTATTCATTATTCATTTACTCATTTTAATAACCTTCTTCCTAAAATAAATTAGGCACATAAAATGTTGCTACAAATTTATTTTGTTAATGTATTTTTTGTGCAATGTGAAGCTGCCTTGTTGTCAGATGTTTGTAAAATAACAGTCTTTGTAGAGTCACTAGAATAGCTACTAAACCAATCTCACAATATTTGCCATAGTGCTGAGTGTGAGACAATGGATTAAACTTTTTTTTTTTTTAATTGCATGTCGATGGTTCAGAGGAATGATCTGTTGACCCTCTGATGTTTTGAGGTTGAGGAGAGAGAGAAGGAGAGAATCTGAAGTAATAATGTTTTTTGTTTGCATTGAGAGGCAAAAAAACAGGGAGATTGACAACAGTAAGCAGGAGGGCACAAGAAATGTTGTGTTACCATAGTCAAGCAGGAGGGAGACCAGATGGAAAGGTGCCCAGCAGGCGGCAAAGAGCAGCACCACGGTGGCCATCATTCTTATTGCGCGCTTCTTCCTCCTGAGAATAAAAGGCATTTCCATTCTTAAAGACGTGTCATTAAAAGCGCAATACAGGGGTGTCAATCAAACAGCATTTCATTTGTACCAGCCTACCAAGATCATCTGATCCAAGAGCAACAATCTAGACGCTATACAATACTTGTAATGAAAGCATCTGCTCAATGGACAGCTTTGGTCTCGTTTTTATACTGGTTTTGTCTTATTTTTATGCTTGTTTTGTCTTATTTGAGGCCCCCAGGGTGAGAACCTCTGGAATAAGCTAACTGTTGAGTTACTGGTCACATACACATTTACATGTTTTATTTAAGCCTGTATTTTTGTCCATTTCTGGGTGTTCTTGCTTATCAATAAACATTCACTTTGTGATTACTGTTACCTTTGTTTTTACTATTGTAATTATGTGTGTGATTTTAATTTTCAACCTATTTTGGGTTAATTTTAACCCAGTGGTATCATAATTTTTAACCAAAAGTTGAGTTAAATAAAAAAAGCCCTGCATGTTGGGTCAAACATTTCACCCAAAAAACTACTCAGTGCTGAGTTCGACCCTTTTTGATCAAGCGTTGTGTTGCCAAAATGAGCCAAATTGTTTTTTTGTTTTTTAACCCAGCAATTTTTGGAGTGCTCTCTTGAAGACTAACCTGGTAATCTTGTTGATTTCAGATCCCGGAAGTGTTTGAAACATGACATCGTGCACTTTGTGTTTGCCCCAGAGCTCTCGCATGATCTTCCAGTACAGGATGGCCATGGTCGTCAATGGGGCCAGGAACACCAGCATGGACAGGCAGGAAGTGTAGGCTCTCCTCTGCCGCTGGCTTGGCCAGACTTCCAAACAACAGGTGTAGTGGACATCGAACAGGAAGTCATATTTCACCTGGATAGAGGAAATTCATTATGTGACCCTTTCATTCTTCAATAATCTGTTTCTAAAACAAAGTCTGACGGATACAGGGAAAGGCGAGAGGCATCTAATGTATAAGGGTCTGATTTACTGACTGACAGGCATTTCTAATGGGTAAAGAGAGCTTTTTATCCTTCTCATGAAGTTTATCTGCTGCCTTAAACAGCGTGACATCAATGACCATTTGATTGGAGTGATTCATGCAAGACGTATTTGAAGGAATAAAAATCTGCACACGCAAGGACATTAAACAAAGTAAAAACACAATAAGTGGAAGGCATTATTATCTCAATGAAAACACACGAACATTGCATTTGAAGCCCTCAATGGTTTCTTCTAGCACAGCAAGCATCTAATTTGAACCTAATAGTGTTGATGCATCTGTTATTTGTAGCGGCCGCTGCCGTGCATGAGAATTACTCAGTCAAATGGCTAGATTTGTTCTGATCATATTTAAACTATCAGCAGCTTTTTTACCATTTCTTTCATGTCATCTTTTGGTTTAATAATTACAAACCATTTCATAAATTCAATGATAACTAGTACATTTGTTTCTTCCCTCAGATAGATTCAGCTGATACTGCTATTTAAGATGAATACTGATGCGTCTGTCCCAGTTCACTGTGTCCCTTGTCTGATTGTTAATGACTTGAGTTTTGTCTGTGACATAATGTCCAGCAGCGAAGTGTGAGCAAACTCTAAATGACCCATTTACATACAAATAGTGGTCTGTGTAGTGGTGATGATAGGGATTGTTCTAGAAATAACATGTGAAGTAGTTTGTTTTGTTGTTGCACGTTTACCTCCACTTTCTGGACAAACCACATGGGAGCCGCCACTGCCAGGGCAACCAACCACACGGCCACTGTAATATGAGGGAAAAGACATCATATTTGTTCTTTTTTAGAACTTCAAAAGAAAGTCAGTGGGGTCTAAAGTTTGCACTTTCACCATAAAGTTTGCACTTTCACCATAAAGTTTGCACTTTCATCATATGGACAAAATTGTTGAAACATTCTTTGTTTGTAAAAAGATTGCCAGGGCAACCAACCACACAGACAGTGTAAAAGGTAAAAAGACAACATGTTTGTTGTTTTCTAGAATTTTAAATGGCAGTATTGTCTAGTTCGGGGTTTTCAACATGAGGTCTGGGAACCGCAAGTGGTCCGCAAACTAAATTTGAAAATATTTATTTTTTATTCTGCTATGTAAAAAACTGGTCAGAAATTGTGAAATTAATTGTGATTTTTTTTTTTTGACTAGTAAAAACTAGTTTTTAACAGAAAAAAAACTAATAATATTTTGTAATACAAAATAATTAATAAAATATATATCAAATATTTTTAGTATATTATAGTAAATTTATTGTGAATTACTTTGTTGTCTTTATACACATCATATACAAATTGGTATATTATTTTTATTACATTATAGAATACGAAACAAAGATATGTTTTTTTCACACAGTGTAAATGGATGTTTATACATTAAAATGTATATTGCATACCTCGGGTCTTTAGTGACCCGGGACGTAATTTTTTATAGTTAGACATCAACCTTCTTAGCATTTCTAAATAAATTTTATAATAAACAATATAACAAGAAACAGAAAAAAAAGATACAAAAGAATCCCTGTTTTCCCATACATTTTTTGAAAAAATTGTATATGGTCGCTAATGACCCAAGATGTCAAAATTTCTGCACAAAAATAATGGAATATTTGATGACTGAATAAGTGCAATTCACCTTTATTCCACAAGGTGGCAATGTCTGATACACAATGACACAATGATGATATGACCAGATGCTGAATGTACTGGGAAATGAGCTCTGGCGAGAACAGATAGAACATCTGCTCAGCCTAAGCTCCAAAAGACAAAATATGCTTTATTTTATCCTTCTGTAATTTTTACTCTAATATTAGGAGAGTTTTATAGTATCGCGACAGGTAGAGATCCATCCGTGTTAGATATAGATCCAGATCGCTAATATGTAATAATGATTGGTAAAACATTCATGCATTTAAGGGTTAAGAGGACCCCATCCTTTATAAAAAGTTCTGTCTTGAAACTCTAGATGGCGCAGGCTGATAGGTCCTTAAAGTCCGCATGAACCGGAAGTTGCAAACGACTTTTCTCAAGTGTTGTGACGCATTTCCGAGTGAAACGGAATATTGAACAGAGGGCAGGGTTTTACTTTAGCGCTCCTCCTCTCCATCTCTCGCCCATAGCAGAGTAACGGTTTGAGGGGAGTGGTTAAGCGTTTAACCACAAGACTAGTAATATCCGCTAACAAAGTAAATAGGGTCAATTTTGATTTCATGCCGACTTTAACTCAACCTGCCTGCAATCACATTGTTATAGGGCACAGCTTATTGGTTCCTGCTGTTTCAGTAGCCAATGAGCTTGCGTGCTCAACCTTCAAATGCTTGGATAGCATTAGCCTTAGCAGTGCAGCGTAGCGTAGCATGGTGTGTTTTCAGAAACCTTCCCCAGCTCCACCTGTGTAGATCTGCTACGGGTAATTCATGTACACTATTGTATAGCAGCATGTCTTGCTCACAGCAGCGTGTCGTGTATATATTGGCAGTAGCAAGTAAAACAAGAAAGAAGCCTAAATTCAATCTGGTCATCATATAAAGCAATCGAGTCTTTTTGGAAAATTTTGACTAATCCGCTCAATTCATATGGATTAGTTTTATGGTCTCTTTGTGAACTTTTTGAAGTGGTAGTTGTGTAGCTGTCTAAAGCTCTCAGATTTGATCAAAAATATCTTAATTTGTGTTTTCCGAAGATGAACGAAAGACTTACAGGTTTGAAATGATATGAAGGTGAGTTAGTAATGACAGAATTTTCCATTTTTGGGTGAAGTAACCCTTTAAATGAATGAACACATTTGAAGTCTAGCTGCTGTTAATAACCACTCAGGAAAATTCTTTAATCTCTCTCTCTCCATAACTCACCCAGCATTTTGATGGCATGACAGATAAAGTAGCTGTTGCGGGCATGAAGAGGATAAAGGATTCCCTGGAAACGCTCTACAGCAATACACGTCATGGTGAGCATGCTGGTCGCAATAGCTGTCACTTGTAGGAATGGTATTAGCTTGCAGAGAAAATCTCCTGTGGATGAAAAAATGAATTAGGGACAGCAAATGAATCAGTGAGACAGAAAACGAGCGAGAGAACATGCTAATGGACTGATGAATGACTGAATAATTCCAGATTTACACAGCGGATAGGGTTAACTGTTGATACTTAACAATATATGGCATATACTGAGACTTTCAGAGCATGGCTAACTAACAGAAGGAAATGTGTGGGCAGTAAATGTATGGTTTTTATGGACAATGATGAGAACAGAAGGCTAGAGCACAGGACCACATGCACATTCTTTTCTGACACAATGCTCCTCATAATTACTATATCACAGATGGCGTTTGTGTTGCCATGGATTTGTGGAGCAGTCTTCTCTCAGAAGTCAGGAGGAGCTTTCTATAACCCTTATTTTCCAGCTCACTGATCCTCAAATATTCCAAATGAAATCTAGAATAATATATCTGCTGCATGCTGGACATGACCGTCCTTCATTATGCCATGCCATTAGATGAAAGGTCAATGACCCTTGCGAAAGACAGAATGTAAAACACAACATGACGCATGCTAATGGGATATGCAAACTGCAAACGATGCCTGATTTGTAGAGTAAAGCGAATGGCAGCCATAGCTTGTTGTCTTACTGATAATTGAGGTTATATTTACCTAATATTTGTTTTGGTTTATGTCAAGTGTTCAAATTTTGGCTAGTTATTATCATGGTCCAGTTAGGCCCTGCTTTGTAGATATTGTCCCTGCACCATCTGGCAGCAAAAAGCCTATTTTTCTTCCCATTGACGACCATTCAAAAGTAAAATTGTCTGTTTTAATGCATCAAATATTAGATTTTATAAAGAAATCTTACAAAAGCATTACATCCCATTGGGATCAGTACGTTTCTTTTATTTATTTTTTAAAGAAAGATTATACTTTTATTCAGAAAGGTCACATTAAATTGATCAACACTGACAGTAAAGACTTTTACATTGCTATAAACAAATCTATTAAGAATAAATGCTGAAGACTTAAGTAATGATGCTGAAAATACAGCTTATCCATCACAGAAATAAATTACATTTTTAAAATATATTAAAATAGAAAGCTGTTGTTTTAAATTGTAATAATATTTCAGTATTCATTTATCTTTATATTTTCAGTAAATGACAGTTTTTACTGTCAAAGAAATCAAATAATGGTGAGGATAAGAGACTTTTTTTCAAAAACACAAAAAATTATTGAACATTGTTTCTACAGCAACACAAGCACATAATATTTGTTATTTACACAAACATTGTTATTATAGAAATATGTGCAACTGCAATTAATATGATTCCAAGAACTTCGGGTAAAGGGCTCATTTACAATTCAACTGCATGTTCCACCGATCTCAGTTAATCAATGGTGACCTTCCATCTCATCAATGGCTACTTGGAGCTCTAATGTGAGTGCACTTGTTGCACGTAATTAAGGTGTTGAAAAACCATACCACACAAATACAGATAAATGCAGTCACGAGCACACAACATGCAGATGTTTAAACACAACAGTGCCTCTCCGGTCTTAGTGAGGCTGTGTCTGGTCACGACGACTCATTTATGGATGATAACTCCATTGTAAACATAGTCTACTTTTAGGATGGCCGTGAATGTTAATCAGCCATCAGCAAAATTTTAAGCTGAAGGCTTAAAATTGTATGTATAGGTCCATTGAATTGTCTGACAGCATAATAACGTCTGTCAGAGTAATATGTGTTCCAGAAATTATACATTACATTATGTAAATGCACTATTTTTCTATGTTTTTTTAGCTGTGATGATAGGCCACTGCATGTTTGTGTATTCACCCTCATGTCATTTTAAACCTGTATTTCAAATGTTTTTCTCCAGGCAATTTAAGTCAATGGGGTCCAAAACAACATTTGACCATTTTGACATGCATTGTATGGTCGAAAAAACACGGAGGCATTTTTCACAGAAGACATACAGGTTTGGCAGAACATGAGAGTCAGTAAATGACGACAGGATTTTATTTTGCAGTGAATTATTATTAACATCAGAAGCCCTTTTCGGAGATGGAAAAGGATTGAATTATGACGATACCTCAAGATGCCTAGACATTTTCAAACAGTTTATGTCTCTTTTAAAAACCTGCTCATTCTGTGCAGTTTTGCACCTGATTTATTCACTGGCATGAATTAATGATTCAAGCGCATCTTTTATTCAGTGCCCATGTATTGAAGTGTTGCACAAACCTTTTTGAATTGTGTAGGTTTATGAATGAACAAGTAAAGAATGTGTAGAAAGCATAGAAAACCTTTACACTTTACTCACCGTACTTTGAGTTTATGTATTAATTGCCCTTCTTTAATTTTCAAAGCCTTCGCTTTATAAAACTGAGACTGAAAAAAACATAATGAAGGGAAAATGAGATGGCCAAATGGATATACACAGTTATGAAACATCATAAACATAACAGAAACTAAGATTTCTGCCAAGCGTGAACAAAAAAGTAATTCTACCTGCCAACCAGTTGGTGAAGAAGTGCTGCAACAGTGTGGCAGGAACACACACTATGGATATCAGAAGGTCACTGAGTGCCAGAGAGCAAATGAAAAAGGTGCTGGGAGATTGCAGAGCCTTCCTGCGACATAAGAGAACCAGCACCGCCCCGTTGCCCACCACCGCAAACCCAAAGATGAGCATGTAGAGCAGGCCAAAAACCGGAAGCAGGGCACTAGGGAGTCTGGGCACAGCAACCAACGGAGGAATGGAGTATTCCTGGATGAACTGCCAGCGAGAGAGGTTGGAAGCCTTCAGCATGAGGTCCAGAAGATGGGCGGTCAGGTTCATATTGATGGCTTTCAAGTGTGTCATTTGTTTGAAGAATTCCGAATCCCACCGTGGCCTAGCAACAGTTCATCTGATCTCTGGAGTCTGATATTTGCTGTTTCTCCACAGAGCCTGTGTAGTCTACATTAATAAATGTTGGTGTGTGTTATATTGATTTGTTTCTTTTTGAAAATGATGGCTTACAGGCATGTGTCATGGTTGTTCCTTGATGTTGAAGAAGGCTTTCATGCCTTTATCTCATCTTGGGACACTCTGTTGTGGTCATTGACAGGCTGCTGCTCTGCTTGACAAAAACCTCTTCAGTCAAAAGTTGTGTGATACCAGCATTATAATGACGCCCCACTGTTGACTCTCAGTATGTCAGAATATCCTTTAGTTGTTCCAGCTCCTCCTTGTCAATGCCTGATATCACATTGTATTATGGCAAATTTTTTGCATGATCCTTTGTCATCTTCACAGTCCAGGTTTCTGTAATTGTAATGCTTTCTCCATAATGGATTGTATTCAATCCATCTTCGCCGTGCAATCTTGCAATATGCTGACAAATGAAGAAACATGGTTCTGTTTATATTATTTGAATACTTAACATTAATAATCATAATATTAAGGGGGGAGACCGGAGCTAGTTGTCTCACTTTTTACTCCCGTAAATATTTTGCAGGTTAGTTTTATTTTTTTAAGTAGTCCTACATTTCTTTATTGGCCTAATACACACGTTACAGGCTTTAAAACATTAAAAACATACGTGACAACTTTCCCCAACCTGCCATTTATGAAAAATATCCTTGTCCTGACTGAGAACACAGTTGGGTAGAATCTACTTCATGATAGTTTACTCAAAATACCCAAGCGCTATAATATGATGATAGGGAAATTTAAGTTTAGATGACAGTACTTTTATTTATTTATTTATTTAAGTGAAAAATAGAGAAACGCATATTTATGTAGGCCTATTTGAAATTGAATGACTGCAGCCCTGACAGCGTCGCCAACTTGCACCATATCGTTCTCCAACCACATTAATAGCCTCTATAGTCTCTTAAAATTATACTGTTGTGATTATATTAAATGCAAACAGTAAATTATATTTACATCCCAGAAAAAAAAAGTTGTATGCATATTTTTTTGGGTCAGTTTCTTGCTAAATAAACACAAGCAAATATCAAATTATAGGTTAGCCTATCGATAAAGCCTATCATAAAATGCGGGAGAAGAGATGTAGATATATTTAAATATGCTTGTTGTAGATATATTTACATTTGCTAATTAAAAACTAAATCAAATGTTAATCGGTTAATTTAATTTTGCATTAGAAAGGTGGATATGCTTGTCAAAGGTATAGCCTAATTAAGGAATGTTTAAAAAGAATCGATTTCATCTTCACGTCTAACAGGCGACTCGAGATAATGTTATGAAGTAGCCTACACTAATAAATCGACACATTTTCTTCCAGCAGATCATAAAAGTAATGGGAAATGTTTAAATCTACTGTTTAAAGAAAGATATTCGAAAACACTGCGCGCACTTACTGTGATCTGATTCGGTGGCTCGTTATTCCTTCAAAGTTTCTCCGACGCGATTTTCAACTTCTTCTCCCTTCATTGCCTCACTGAGATGCTTCGAAAACCATCATCTTCTCCTCAACACGCACCAAGCGGGATTTATCATTAATTCATTTTCTTAACTGGAAACAGTCAGTAATGCGTTCCTCTTCCAAGACAGAGTATCAAACACCGACAGTCCAACATTCAACATATGTAGGTGTGTTAGTCAACCAGCGACACAGCAGTACAGCAGAAACACTCCCCTGAGCTGCATGCGATGCTTGGTAATACATGATACATGATTAGATCTATCTATCTATCTATCTATCTATCTATCTATCTATCTATCTATCTATCTATCTATCTATCTATCTATCTATCTATCTATCTATCTATCTATCTATCTATCTATCTGTCTGTCTATCTGTCTGTCTGTCTGTCTGTCTGTCATTTTGATCAGTGACAAAAAAGAAACTGTTTGTATTGAGATTTACAGCATAACAACAAATTAAGTTATGTTGACTTCAATTATAGGAAACATACCTTCCATAAACTTACTTTACAATTATGTTTTAATGACAAGATTATGTTTAATATAATGTGACACCCACGATAGGCAACTATGATTTTCCTACAGTATAGTAAGTAGAAGTGTTGTTTTCATACTCAAGCCTCAAAGCATGATTTCCAACTCTTTTTAACTTGCCGTTGAAGTAGTAGAAGTGATCATTTTCAGCTTCAATTTGATTCACTTTATCCATATTACTTTGGGTAACTGGTTTTGAACTCTGATATTTTCTCACGGGTGATGGTTGTAGTGCATTCTGCGACATGACAGTTGGCTCTGTCGAAGGCTCTTGTTTATATTTCACAGTTGAAGGCTCTTGTGGTCTTGGTGTTGTATTATGAAACATATTTTTTATTATCTTCTCCTGGCATCTTTTCAACCCAGAGCTGGTGCGGTGAATTAGTCCAAAGCAATCATCTTCATCTGTTCCTTTAAATGTGGTTGTACTCTCTATTGATGTTTTATCTTCTCGTATCAGTATCTCTATTTCTGTTGTACATTCTGTTTCAGGAAGTTCTGTTGTCGTTTCTACATCGTGTTCAGTCACATGTTCATGTTTTCTGGAAGGGGTTGGTGTAACGGGTTCATATTTTGCAAGATTTTCTGATCTTATATCATCATATTTTGGCTGTCTTTCTTCATATGTGGTGTCTGTTCTCTCCACAGGTGTTTTATCTTCTGGTGTATCTTCTGTTTGTAACTCAATTTCTGTTGTGCATTCTGTTTTGAGAGGCTCAGTTGTTATTGTTGTCTCTTGTCTGGTCACTGTTAAATCTTCTGCATATTTTGGTGTCATTGGTTCATTTGGACCTTTTGTCTCAGTTGTTTCTGAAATTAAATAATCAGGTTCTGACTGTCTTTCTGCGTATGTGGTGTCTGTTCTCTCCACATCTGTTTTTCCTTCTGATTTTAATAATTCGATTTCTGTGGTACAATCAGTTTCAAGAGCCTCTGTTGTCATTCTTTTGTCCTGTTCAGTCTCCATTAAATCTTCTGCATATTTTCCAAATGTGGTTGGTGTAACTAATTCATTTGTACCATCAGATGCAATAATTTTTGAACTTAAATCATCAATTATTATCAACTTCTCCTCACATCTTTTCAACCCAGAGCTGGTGCGGTGAATTAGTCCAAAGCAACCATCTTCATCTGTTCCTTTAAATGTGGTTGTACTCTCTATTGATGTTTTATCTTCTCGTATCAGTATCTCTATTTCTGTTGTACATTCTGTTTCAGGAAGTTCTGTTGTCGTTTCTACATCGTGTTCAGTCACATGTTCATGTTTTCTGGAAGGGGTTGGTGTAACGGGTTCATATTTTGCAAGATTTTCTGATCTTATATCATCATATTTTGGCTGTCTTTCTTCATATGTGGTGTCTGTTCTCTCCACAGGTGTTTTATCTTCTGGTGTATCTTCTGTTTGTAACTCAATTTCTGTTGTGCATTCTGTTTCGAGAGGCTCAGTTGTTATTGTTGTCTCTTGTCTGGTCACTGTTAAATCTTCTGCATATTTTGTGGAAGTAGTTGGTGTCATTGGTTCATTTGGACCTTTTGTCTCAGTTGTTTCTGAAATTAAATAATCAGGTTCTGACTGTCTTTCTGCATATGTGGTGTCTGTGCTCTCCACATCTGTTTTTCCTTCTGATTTTAATAATTCGATTTCTGTGGTACAATCAGTTTCAAGAGCCTCTGTTGTCATTCTTTTGTCCTGTTCAGTCTCCATTAAATCGTCTGCATATTTTCCAAATGTGGTTGGTGTAACTAATTCATTTGTACCATCAGATGCAATCATTTTTGAACTTAAATCATCAATTATTATCAACTTCTCCTCACATCTTTTCAACCCAGAGGTGGTGCGATGAATTAGTCCAAAGCAACCATCCTCATCAGTTTGCTGTGTCTCTTCAGTTTCTTTGCTTGGTGGTGATTGACTTTTCTCTTCTGGCACTGCCATTGTTGGTGTCATTTCTTTATTTTCCATTGATGGTTTCTCCGGAATTTCTTCAGGCTTTTCTATTGAGCTCCCTGAGTCTGTCATACATCCTGCATCAGGAAGCACTAACGTAATTTCATGTTCAGTCACTATGACTGTATGTTCATGTTCTCTGGAAGGGGTTGATGTCACTGGTTCATTTGTACTTTTTGCTACAGGATCTTCTGATCTTAAATCATAAAGTACTGACTGTCTTTCTTCATATGTATCTGTTCTTCCCAACGGTGTTTTATTTTCTGATGTTTGTAACTCAATTTCTGTTGTACATTCTGTTTCATGATTCTCTGTTGTCATTCCGGTTTTATGGCCAGTTATTTCTGTATGTTCATGTTCTCTGGAAGTTGTAGTCACTGGTTCATTTGTTCTTGACTCAATATTGTGTGAAATGAAATCAACAGTTTCTGACTGTCTTTCTTCATATGTGGTTCTCTCCACAGGTGTTTTGTCTTCTGTTGTTTGTAACTCAATTTCTGTTGTACATTCTGTTTCGAGAGACTCAGTTGTCATTATTGTCTCTGGTCTGGTCTCTGTGAAATCTTCTGCATCTTTTGTGGAAGTGATTGGTGTCAATAGTTCTTTTGTGATTGTTGAGACAGTGTTGTCTGAAATGAAGTCAACAGGTCTTTCTTTATATGTTGTATCTGTTCTCTCCACGGGTGTTTTATCTTCTGGTGTTTGTAACTCAGTTTCTGTTGTACATTCTGTTTCGAGAGACTCAGTTGTCATTATTGTCTCTGGTCTGGTCTCTGTTAAATCTTCTGCATATTTTCTGGAAGTGATTGGTGTCAATAGTTCATTTGTGATTGTTGAGACAGTGTTGTCTGAAATGAAATCAACAGGTTCTGACCGTCTTTCTGTGGTGTCTGTTCTCTCCATGGTTGTTTTATCTTCTGATGTTGATAAGTTGATTTCTGTGGTACATTCTGTTTCATGTTGCTCTGTTGTCATTCCTGTATCATGTTTAGTTTCAGTATGTTCATGTTCTCTGGAAGTTGTTGGAATCACAGGTCCACTTGTGACTGTTGACTCAATATTGTGTGAAATGAAATCAACATTTTTTGAATGTGTTTCTTCATATGTGGTGTCTGTTCTCTCAACAGGTGTTTTGTCTTCTAGTGTTTGTAACTCAGTTTCTGTTGTACATTCTGTTTCGAGAGACTCAGTTGTCATTGTTGTCTCTTGTGTGGTCTCTGTGAAATATTCTGCATATTTTATGGATGTTGTTGGTGTCACTCGTTCATTTGCGACTGTTGTCATAGTATTATCTGAAATGAAATCAACAGGATCTGACTGTCTTTCTTCATATGTGGTATCTTTTATCTCCACAGCTGTTTTATCTTCTGGTGTTTGTAACTCAGTTTCTGTTGTACATTCTGTTTCGAGAGACTCAGTTGTCATTGTTGTCTCTTGTCTGGTCACTGTGAAATCTTCTGCATATTTTCTGGATGTTGTTGGTGTCACTCGTTCATTTGCGACTGTTGTCATAGTATTATCTGAAATGAAATCAACAGGTTCTGACTGTCTTTCTCCATATGTGGTATCTTTTATCTCCACAGCTGTTTTATCTTCTGATGTTTGTAACTTGATTTCTGTCGCTATCCCTGTTCCATATTCAGTCACTATGACTGTATGTTCATGTTCTCTGGAAGTTGTTGATGTCACTGGTTCATTTTTGTCTTTTGTTGCAAGATCTTCTGTCCTTAAATCACCAAGTTCTGACTGTCGTTCCTCATATGTGGTGTCTGTTCTCTCTACAGGTGTTTTATCTTCTGGTGTTGATAAGTGGATTTTTGTTGTCACTCCTGTTTCATGGTCAATTACTATTTCAGTATGTTCATGTTCTCCGGAAGTTGTTGTAGTCACTGGTTCATTTGTTCCTGACTCAATATTTTCTGATATGAAATCAGCCAATTCTGAATGTGTTTCTTCATATGTGGTGTCAGTTCTCTCCACAGGTGTTTTGTCTTCTAGTGTTTGTAACTCAGTTTCTGTTGTACATTCTGTTTCGAGAGACTCAGTTGTCATTATTGTCTCTGGTCTGGTCTCTGTGAAATCTTCTGCATATTTTCTGGAAGTGATTGGTGTCAATAGTTCATTTGTGATTGTTGAGACAGTGTTGTCTGAAATGAAATCAAAAGGTTCTGACTGTCTTTCTGTGGTGTCTGTTCTCTCCATGGTTGTTTTATCTTCTGATGTTGATAAGTTGATTTCTGTTGTAAATTCTGTTTCATGTTGCTCTGTTGTCATTCCTGTATCATATTTAGTTTCAGTATGTTCATGTTCTCTGGAAGTTGTTGGAATCACAGGTCCACTTGTGACTGTTGACACAATATTGTCTGAAATGAAGTCAACAGGTTCTGACTGTCTTTCTTCATTTGTTGTATCTGTTCTTTCCACGGGTGTTTGTAACTCAGTTTCTGTTGTACATTCTGTTTCGAGAGAAGCGGTTGTCATTATTGTCTCTTGTCTGGTCACTGTAAAATCTTCTGCATATTTTCGGGATTTGGTTGGTGTCACTGGTTCATTTGTGACTGTTGACTCAAAATTGTGTGAAATGAATTCAACAGTTTCTGAATGTGTTTCTTCATATGTGGTGTCAGTCCTCTCCACGGGTGTTTTATCTTCTGGTGTTTGTAACTCAGTTTCTGTTGTACATTCTGTTTCGAGAGACTCAGTTGTCATTATTGTCTCTGGTCTGGTCTCTGTGAAATCTTCTGCATCTTTTGTGGAAGTGATTGGTGTCAATAGTTCATTTGCGACTGTTGTCATAGTATTATCTGAAATGAAATCAACAGGTTCTGACTGTCTTTCTTCATATGTGGTGTCTGTTGTCTCAACGGGTGTTTTATCTTCTGGTGTTTGTAACTCAGTTTCTGTTGTACATTCTGTTTCGAGAGACTCAGTTGTCATTATTGTCTCTTGTGTGGTCTCTGTGAAATCTTCTGCATATTTTCTGGATGTTGTTGGTGTCACTGGTTCATTTGCGACTGTTGTCATAGTATTATCTGAAATGAAATCAACAGCTTCTGACTGTCTTTCTTCATATGTGGTATCTTTTATCTCCACAGCTGTTTTATCTTCTGATGTTTGTAACTTGATTTTTGTCGCCATCCCTGTTTCATGTTCAGTCACTATGACTGTATGTTCATGTTCTCTGGAAGTTATTGATGTCACAGGTCCACTTGTGACTGTTGACTCAATATTGTCTGAAATGAAGTCAACAGCTTCTGACTGTCTTTCTTCATTTGTTGTATCTGTTCTCTCCACAGGTGTTTGTAACTCAGTTTCTGTTGTACATTCTGTTTCGAGAGGCTCAGTTGTCATTGTTGTCTCTTGTCTGGTCTCTGTGAAATCTTCTGCATATTTTCTGGATGTTGTTGGTGTCTCTGGTTCATTTGTGATTGTTGAGACAGTGTTGTCTGAAATTAAATCAACAGGTTCTGACTGTCTTTCTGTGGTGTCTGTTCTCTCCATGGTTGTTTTATCTTCTGATGTTGATAAGTTGATTTCTGTTGTAAATTCTGTTTCATGTTGCTCTGTTGTCATTCCTGTATCATGTTTAGTGTCAGTATGTTCATGTTCTCTGGAAGTTGTTGGAATCACAGGTCCACTTGCGACTGTTGACTCAATATTGTCTGAAATGAAGTCAACAGGTTCTGACTGTATTTCTTCATTTGTTGTATCTGTTCTCTCCACAGGTGTTTGTAACTCAGTTTCTGTTGTACATTCTGTTTCGAGAGAAGCGGTTGTCATTATTGTCTCTTGTCTGGTCACTGTAAAATCTTCTGCATATTTTCTGGATTCGGTTGGTGTCACTGGTTCATTTGTGACTGTTGACTGAATATTGTGTGAAATGAAATCAACAGTTTCTGAATGTGTTTCTTCATATGTGGTGTCTGTTCTCTCCACTGGTGTTTTATCTTCTGGTGTTTGTAACTCAGTTTCTGTTGTACATTCTGTTTCGAGAGACTCAGTTGTCATAATTGTCTCTGGTCTGGTCTCTGTGAAATCTTTTGCATCTTTTGTGGAAGTGATTGGTGTAAATGGTTCATTTGTGATTGTTAAGACAGTGTTGTCTGAAATGAAATCAACAGGTTCTGACTGTCTTTCTTCATATGTGGTATCTTTTATCTCCACAGCTGTTTTATCTTCGGATGTTTGTAACTTGATTTCTGTCGCCATCCCTGTTTCATATTCAGTCACTATGACTGTATGTTCATGTTCTCTGGAAGTTGTTGATGTCACTGGTTCATTTTTATCTTTTGTTACAAGATCTTCTGTCCTTAAATCACCAAGTTCTGACTGTCGTTCCTCATATGTGGTGTCTGTTCTCTCCACAGGTGTTTTATCTTCTGGTGTTGATAAGTGGATTTCTGTTGTCATTCCTGTTTCATGGTCAATTACTATTTCAGTATGTTCATGTTCTCCGGAAGTTGTAGTAGGCACTGGTTCATTTGTTCCTGACTCAATATTTTCTGATATGAAATCAGCCAATTCTGAATGTGTTTCTTCATATGTGGTGTCAGTTCTCTCCACAGGTGTTTTGTCTTCTAGTGTTTGTAACTCAGTTTCTGTTGTACATTCTGTTTCGAGAGACTCAGTAGTCATTATTGTCTCTGGTCTGGTCTCTGTGAAATCTTCTGATGTTTGTAACTTAATTTCTGTCGCCATCCCTGTTTCATATTCAGTCACTATGACTGTATTTTCATGTTCTCTGGAAGTTGTTGGAATCACAGGTCCACTTGTGACTGTTGACTCAATATTGTCTGAAATTAAGTCAACAGGTTCTGATTGTCTTTCTTCATTTGTTGTATCTGTTCTCTCCACGGGTGTTTTATATTCTGGTGTTTGTAACTCAATTTCTGTTGTACATTCTGTTTCGAGAGACTCAGTTGTCATTATTGTCTCTTGTCTGGTCACCGTAAAATCTTCTGCATAATTTCTGGATTCGGTTGGTGTCACTGGTTCATTTGTGACTGTTGACTGAATATTGTGTGAAATGAAATCAACAGTTTCTGAATGTGTTTCGTCATATGTGGTGTCTGTTCTCTCCACGGGTGTTTTATCTTCTGGTGTTTGTAACTTGATTTCTGTCGCCATCCCTGTTTCATATTCAGTCACTATGATTGTATGTTCATGTTCTCTGGAAGTTGTTGGAATCACAGGTCCACTTGTGACTGTTGACTCAATATTGTCTGAAATTAAATCAACAGGTTCTGACCGTCTTTCTTCATTTGTTGTATCTGTTCTCTCCACAGGTGTTTTATCTTCTGGTGTTTGTAACTCAATTTCTGTTGTACATTCTGTTTCGAGAGAAGCGGTTGTCATTATTGTCTCTTGTCTGGTCACTGTAAAATCTTCTGCATATTTTCTGGATTCGGTTGGTGTCACTGGTTCATTTGTGACTGTTGACTCAATATTGTGTGAAATGAAATCAGCAGTTTCTGAATGTGTTTCTTCATATGTGGTGTCTGTTCTCTCAACAGGTGTTTTATCTTCTAGTGTTTGTAACTCAATTTCTGTTGTACATTCTGTTTCGAGAGACTCAGTTGTCATTGTATCTGGTCTGGTCTCGGGGAAATCTTCTGCATCTTTTGTGGAAGTGATTGGTGTCAATAGTTCATTTGTGATTGTTGAGACAGTGTTGTCTGAAATGAAATCAACAGGTTCTGACTGTCTTTCTGTGGTGTCTGTTCTCTCCACGGGTGTTTTTTCTTCTGGTGTTTGTAACCTGATTTCTGTCGCCATCCCTGTTTCATGTTCAGTTACTATGACTGTATTTTCATGTTCTCTGGAAGTTGTTGATGTCACAGGTCCATTTGTGACTGTTGACTCAATATTGTCTGAAATGAAGTCAACAGGTTCTGACTGTCTTTCTTCATTTGTTGTATCTGTTCTCTCCACAGGTGTTTTGTCTTCTGGTGTTTGTAACTCAGTTTCTGTTGTACATTCTGTTTCGAGAGACTCAGTTGTCATTATTGTCTCTGGTCTGGTCACTGTGAAATCTTCTGCATATTTTCTGGATGTTGTTGGTGTCAATAGTTCATTTGCGACTGTTGTCATAGTATTATCTGAAATGAAATCAACAGGTTCTGACTGTCTTTCTTCATATGTGGTATCTTTTATCTCCACAGCTGTTTTATCTTCTGATGTTTGTAACTTGATTTCTGTTGCCATCCCTGTTTCATATTCAGTCACTATGACTGTATGTTCATGTTCTCTGGAAGTTGTTGATGTCACTGGTTTATTTTTGTCTTTTGTTGCAAGATCTTCTGTCCTTAAATCACCAAGTTCTGACTGTCGTTCCTCATATGTGGTGTCTGTTCTCTCCACAGGTGTTTTGTCTTCTAGTGTTTGTAACTTAATTTCTGTTGTACATTCTGTTTCGAGAGACTCAGTTGTCATTATTGTCTCTGATCTGGTCTCTGTGAAATCTTCTGCATCTTTTCTGGAAGTGATTGGTGTCAATAGTTCATTTGTGATTGTTGAGACAGTGTTGTCTGAAATTAAATCAACAGGTTCTGACTGTCTTTCTGTGGTGTCTGTTCTCTCCATGGTTGTTTTATCTTCTGATGTTGATAAGTTGATTTCTGTTGTAAATTCTGTTTCATGTTGCTCTGTTGTCATTCCTGTATCATGTTTAGTTTCAGTATGTTCATGTTCTCTGGAAGTTGTTGGAATCACAGGTCCACTTGTGACTGTTGACTCAATATTGTCTGAAATGAAGTCAACAGGTTCTGACTGTCTTTCTTCATTTGTTGTATCTGTTCTCTCCACAGGTGTTTGTAACTCAGTTTCTGTTGTACATTCTGTTTCGAGAGAAGCGGTTGTCATTATTGTCTCTTGTCTGGTCACTGTAAAATATTCTGCATATTTTCGGGATTTGGTTGGTGTCACTGGTTCATTTGTGACTGTTGACTGAATATTGTGTGAAATAAATTCAACAGTTTCTGAATGTGTTTCTTCATATGTGGTGTCTGTTCTCTCCACGGGTGTTTTATCTTCTGGTGTTTGTAACTCAGTTTCTGTTGTACATTCTGTTTCGAGAGACTCAGTTGTCATTGTTGTCTCTGGTCTGGTCTCTGTGAAATCTTCTGCATATTTTGTGGAAGTGATTGGTGTCAATAGTTCATTTGTGATTGTTGAGACAGTGTTGTCTGAAATGAAATCAACAGGTTCTGACTGTCTTTCTTCATAAGTGGTATCTTTTATCTCCACAGCTGTTTTATCTTCTGATGTTTGTAACTCAATTTCTGTTGTATATTCTGTTTCGAGAGACTCAGTTGTCATTGTTGTCTCTTGTATGGTCACTGTAAAATCTTCTGCATATTTTCTGGATTTGGTTGGTGTCACTCGTTCATTTGCGACTGTTGTCATAATATTGTCTGAAATGAAATCAACAGGTTCTGAATGTCTTTCTTCATATGTGGTGTCTGTTCTCTCCACGGGTGTTTTATCTTCTGATGTTTGTAACTTGATTTCTGTTGCTATCCCTGTTTCATATTCAGTCACTATGACTGTATGTTCATGTTCTCTGGAAGTTGTTGATGTCACTGGTTCATTTTTGCCTTTTGTTGCAAGATCTTCTGCCCTTAAATCACCAAGTTTTGTGTGTCCTCCTTCATATGTTGTATCTGTTCTCTCCATGGGTGTTTTATCTTCTGTTGTTTGTAACTCCGTTTCTGTTGTACATTCTGTTTCTAGAGGCTCAGTTGTCATTATTGTCTCTTGTCTGGTCACTGTAAAATCTTCTGCATATTTTCTGGATTTGGTTGGTGTCACTGGTTCATTTGTGACTGTTGACTGAATATTGTGTGAAATAAATTCAACAGTTTCTGAATGTGTTTCTTCATATGTGGTGTCTGTTCTCTCCACGGGTGTTTTATCTTCTGGTGTTTGTAACTCAGTTTCTGTTGTACATTCTGTTTCGAGAGACTCAGTTGTCATTATTGTCTCTGGTCTGGTCTCTGTGAAATCTTCTGCATCTTTTGTGGAAGTGATTGGTGTCAATAGTTCATTTGTGATTGTTGAGACAGTGTTGTCTGAAATGAAATCAACAGGTTCTGACTGTCTTTCTTCATAAGTGGTATCTTTTATCTCCACAGCTGTTTTATCTTCTGATGTTTGTAACTTGATTTTTGTCGCCATCCCTGTTTCATGTTCAGTCACTATGACTGTATGTTCATGTTCTCTGGAAGTTGTTGATGTCACAGGTCCACTTGTGACTGTTGACTCAATATTGTCTGAAATGAAGTCAACAGGTTCTGACTGTCTTTCTTCATTTGTTGTATCTGTTCTCTCCACAGGTGTTTGTAACTCAGTTTCTGTTGTACATTCTGTTTCGAGAGACTCAGTTGTCATTATTGTCTCTGGTCTGGTATCTGTGAAATCTTCTGCATCTTTAGTGGAAGTGATTGGTGTCAATAGTTCATTTGTGATTGTTGAGACAGTGTTGTCTGAAATGAAATCAAAAGGTTCTGACTGTCTTTCTGTGGTGTCTGTTCTCTCCATGGTTGTTTTATCTTCTGATGTTGATAAGTTGATTTCTGTTGTAAATTCTGTTTCATGTTGCTCTGTTGTCATTCCTGTATCATGTTTAGTGTCAGTATGTTCATGTTCTCTGTAAGTTGTTGGAATCACAGGTCCACTTGCGACTGTTGACTCAATATTGTCTGAAATTAAGTCGTCAGGTTCTGATTGTCTTTCTTCATTTGTTGTATCTGTTCTCTCCACGGGTGTTTGTAACTCAATTTCTGTTGTACATTCTGTTTCTAGAGACTCAGTTGTCATTATTGTCTCTTGTCTGGTCACTGTAAAATCTTCTGCATATTTTCTGGATTTGGTTGGTGTCACTGGTTCATTTGTGACTGTTGACTGAATATTGTGTGAAATTAATTCAACAGTTTCTGAATGTGTTTCTTCATATGTGGTGTCTTTTCCATCCACAGGTGTTTTGTCTTCTGGTGTTTGTAACTCAGTTTCTGTTGTACATTCTGTTTCGAGAGACTCAGTTGTCATTGTTGTCTCTTGTCTGGTCACTGTGAAATCTTCTGCATATTTTCTGGATGTTGTTGGTGTCACTCGTTCATTTGCGACTGTTGTCATAGTATTATCTGAAATGAAATCAACAGGTTCTGACTGTCTTTCTTCATATGTGGTATCTTTTATCTCCACAGCTGTTTTATCTTTTGATGTTTGTAACTTGATTTCTGTTGCCATCCCTGCTTCATATTCAGTCACTATGACTGTATGTTCATGTTCTCTGGAAGTTGTTAATGTCACTGGTTCATTTTTGCCTTTTGTTGCAAGATCTTCTGTCCTTAAATCAACAGGTTCTGGTTGTCTTTCTTCATATGTGGTGTCTGTTCTCTCCATGGTCGTTTTATCTTCTGGTGTTGATAAGTTGATTCCTGTTGTACATTCTGTTTCAAGATTCTCTGTTGTCATTCTTCTGTCTTGTTCAGTCTCCATTGAATGTTCTGCATATTTTATGGATGTAGTTGGTGTAACTTTTTCTTCTGATCTTGTACCTTCAGTTGCAAGATCTTCTGACCTAAAATCATCATATTCTGACTGTATTTTTTCATCTTTATTTGTATTTGTGGTATCTGTTCTCTCCAACAATGTTTTATCCTCTGGTGTTTGTAACTCGATTTCAGTTGTGCATTCAGTTTCAGGAATCTCTGTTGTCATCCCAGTCTTTTTTTCTTTCCCTCTGGAGGTGGTTGCTGTTACTGGTTTATGTGTTCGGGGTTCATTTCTCATAAAAATGTCAAGTTGTCCTTTTTCTGACGTTGTTCTTTCCGTCGTTAATCTAGTCTCACTGAAGCTTGTTTGGTGTTTTTGACCATCATATGTGGTTTCCTGAACTGCTCCCACTGCTGGCCTGATTTCTTTGCTCCCCAAAGATGTTTTCTTCTCACAACCTTCATTTTCTGCTGACGGTCTCTCCAGTTCTTCTGTAAAGTCTGTTTCAGTCAGCATTGTTATAATTCCCATCTGTTGTTTTGTAAGTGTGACAGTATTTACATACTTTCCGGAGGTGGCTAAATTTTCTGATTCACTTTTTTTCTTTTCAATATGTTCTGTACTCTCTGTTACACTTGATTCTGTTGTCTTATCATCTACATTATGTGGTTTTGTAACAGTTTCACTGAGTGACTTGGTCGAAGTCACCATGTTATCACCTGCTTTATATTCATCATCTGTTAAGACAATCGTTGCACTTGTTTTCCATTTGCTTCTTCTTCGCCTAAATGTTTTCAGTGGAGCTTGTTTTCTGTGTTTTGATTCATTTGTTGATGCCATGATACTGTTTTGAACTGAGGCGTTTGTCAGCATTCCATCTGTCGCTAACATCTTAGCATCTGACTTATCGTCTAATGTAGCTGTGCTTTCCATTGCTTTCGCTTGGAAAATGTATTCTTTTCTGAGAAGTCCCATTCTTAAAAACTGCAGTATTTTTTCCATATGGACGACAGCATCATTACTGGAATTGGATGCAATTTTCATAGCACTTTCCAGTAACTCGTTCATTTTGATTTCTGCTCCCTGGTGCTGTTGTGGATATCTTGTTGACTGGTGTATGGGACAGATGGTTGAAGCCTTTTGATTAAAAAATATTCTCAACCATGTGGCAGATGGGAAAGTATACCTTAGCATCCCAGCTAGACCTGACACCTGTTTCCATAAACTTTTTTCAGGGGAGTCTTCAAAAGTGTTCCCTGGAAATTCATCTGTGGTTTGAACTGAATGATGGTCACTAGTCCAGTAAATAGGTTTTCCTTTCAGCTGCTTGTTCAGTTTTGTGACGGTTTTTCTTTTAACATGGAATACACCAATTATAAGACAATTTTTTGAAGTGATGCCTTGCTTAGATGAATGTATCTTCCCTCTTAGCAAGCTCCTAATAATCTGTCAGGAAAATTAGAAAATATAGTGTGAGTTGGAATCTTTTTTTCTTTTCTTTTTTTCTTTTTCTTTTTTGCTCAATTGTATTAGTGCAGCATTGAGAAAACCTTATGTAACTGCATAACAAAAATGAATTCCAATCTCGTGTTAATAGATGGCTTGTAAGTAGCCTATCTGGGTTTATCATTATGTTTAGAATAATATAATATAGCATACATCATATTAAAACCAATTTTAAAATAAATGACTGTTTTCAATCAGCATTTCAGCTAACTTTTGAATTTGCAGACCTCAACAGAAAACTATGGTGAGTGCTAAATGTTGAATGTTTCCTAATTACTGTTTACACAAAGACAGCTAAAGAAAATCCAATTGTAACCAAAATTGAAAATACTGAATCTCCTAATTGCACTAAAGAGAACATATTCAAATAACTGTAATGCTTAATTACTATTTTAAAAGATGAAATACTGTAAAACATCATTACCTTTGGTGGTAAAACTGCAGTCTTTATATTCTCTTTATGATGTCCTCTGTAAACCCAAGTGCATGGCATATGATTGATCCTGCGAACTTCTGCAATGTAGACGCACTTCACTATACAGCATCTGCACATGTAACCATGTTTTTTAAGAGCAGACTGAAGTCGAGCCCATTCCTGGCACAGTATTTCCTGACATGGAGTCCTAACAGAAGTCTTAAATGTTTTCTGCCGTTGTAAAGACATAGGAATTACAATAAGCAGAGACAAAGGCAACCACCATAACTTCATCACTCCATAGGCTCCAGCAACATTTCATTTACTGCTTCAAACTGTTAGACAGGACGGTCACATCATTTCCTTATCACTGTTTAATTTGAGTCTCTGACTTTTACTACGTACATATGATAAGACACAAGACGTTCGCTGCAGCTGCAACTGGTGACTGTATAATGTTACCGTACCATCACCTTCCTCACCCTTTATTACAGGATATTAAAGAATTACAGTCCCAGCTTATTTTAATATGGACATTTATTATAGGCCATGCAAACCTAAGAACTAAAACCAATCACAATTACTGAGACACACATACATGACAAAATTAATCCTAAAAATTTCACTTTGTAAATTGCAATGTTATAAAGATCATCATTCTCAGCGTAACCAATGCTGTGAAAATGACCTTCAATCCTTATTAAATGTTAAAGTCAACATGAAATGGCAATTACAACTTGGCTTGTGTCAGTACTAGTCGGTGTTACCGGTGTTACACGATGTTCAGCCGTAAGAACTGCATGAAAAGTGTCTGGTAATATCTGGCCATGGTAAACTGCTGTGTAATTTCAGGTTTGCCGGATGTATGCGGAAAATACCTGAGCCAAGTTACACAAAACAGTGAATTTCCAGAAATACCAAGATATTGTGCAGACACGGACATATACAGGAATCTGTGACATTTCATAGAAATACACAGCTGAAACACTGCTGGCTGTCAGGTGTGAAGACCTTTCATATTAATGTGTCATGAAACCTCCCTGTTTTAGCCTGGTTGTTCACACTTCAGCTTTGAAAAAGACTAAAAAAATGAGCGTGTAAAGCTGTGGAAAAGTGGGAGTGCTGGCAGTCTGGCAAGTCCCTGACCTCAACCCCATCGATCACCTTTGGGAAGAACTGGAACAGAGATGGGCAAAAAATCCCTTAGAATCTCTCCAAAATCTTGTGGAAAGCCTTTCCAAAAGAGTGGAAGCTGTTATAGCTGCAAAAAGGGGGGACCAACTCCATATTAATGTCTATGTATTTAGATGGCATTACAGTCCATGTTGGTGTAATGGTCAGGTGTCCCAATACTTTTGTCCATTTAGTGTACATAAATCAATCTATAAATCAAAACAAGAAAAATGGAAAATTGAGCAAGATTTTGTTTTACCAGAACATCTATTGTTTCTCTTTTTTTTACTCCGTTGGTAGATGTAACTTTTTAAAGCATAAACCTTACTAAAGCACAAATAACTCACCAAAATGTATTACATTTATCCTTCAAATAAGAAAAACTATTTTTGATTGGGAAAATAATCATTTCAAGGTAGAAAAATGTTGCTTAAAGTGGTGATGAACTGAGAAATCAAATTTTCCTTGAGCTTTTGACATATAAGAGGTCATCATACTATAAGAATATCCTGTAAGTTTCAGAACAGAAAACTTCCTTGTTATTCCAATAAAAGCTTTTATTGACACCAGGCACAGCGAACGACAGGTTTTTCAAGGTGGGGATCTATGACGTCAAAGGGTATCAAACACCGCCTCCGCAGAAGAAGATTAACGCCTACTTCAACACCGCCTGTTTAGCCCTGCCCAACGATTCGCGCATTACATGAAACTCATTATAATATGCCAAACTGTTATCCAATCATAGCAGCAGGCGTTTACTTCCAAGTCTTCAATGCGGCACAAACCGAACGTTTCAGGAGCTAGACTCAAAACCAGGGTAGAAAATAGCCTATTACTTATTCATTTTTATGTTTTTGAATGTAAAAACCAAGCGAACGTAGTTGAAAAGCCAGTTCATGACCCCTTTAAATTTAAGTAAATTTTGGGGGTTTTATGCTTAAATATAATGTATTCATTCATTTATTTACAAGACAATAAACACTGATTTATAAACAAACAAAAAATTAAGAACATGATTTTTGATGTTATTAGACATGATATAAATGATTGGCCCCTATGACTTTTCAAAGGAATATTTTGCTGTAAATAAATACATATATGGCCAGCACAAGAAAGTCATCGGAATTCACAAAGTTTAATTTTGGTATAATTGTCCTTCACCTTTTTGGCCTCTGATATATGATGTATTTTTATCCATTGTCTCTGGAAGAAAATATGTGTGCTGCTTCATACATGTTATTTATTTTATACTGCAGATCCAAAGTGGTTCATTGTACGTTTAATCTTGCCATTGAAATAGTAAAAATGATCATTCTCCTCAGCACTGAGTTCAACACTGTTTTGTGGCTTTTGTGTGATATATTTTCTGTGATTAATGATTTCATTTAGTTGAAGAGGGGTCTGGGTCTCGTGGTCTGACCTGGCATTACGTAGTTTGCTAGTGACAGGGAAATACAAGAGCGGTGAAGAGGTGGTGTAGTTTACTTTGTCCAACATCTTCTTTTCAAGGCATCTCTTTAAACCGGTGCTAGTACGGTGAATGAGCGAAGAGCACAGACCTGTAATCATATCTGATGCAAGGAGGGGATTGCTGTTTTTTCTGTTTTGTGTAAAGCCATTTTCTGCTTCTTTGACTTGCATTGTTGTTGCCATCACACATGGCATTACGGTGTCTTGGTTGTCCTCTATCTTTTGAGCTTCAGAAAAGCTATCTGGAATTTTATCTAAGCTGTTCAGGTTTAAAGGTCCCATGTTATGATGATTGAAGAGTGTTTGCATGGGTTTGGCCAAAAAGACTCCAGAAAGGATGTCGACCAGTTGCTTCACCATCATCCATTTCCACTTACATTTCTCCTGACTGTTTTGGACCACCGCTCCTTCAAAACTACCCCCTTTTGGGTTTGTGTGGTGGTATGCGATCCAGCGAATATATTCTTTGTTCTGCGAGTTCCCCACTTGCATGTATTTTGCATTGGGATCAAACACACCACTTAAAATATGTGTGGTTGATGGGAAGGTTCTTGAGGTGACTTGAGGTGGGAGTGAGTGCAACTTTCCTCTGAGCAGATCATCAACAACCTGTCAGAAACAAAAGGAACAATGGCAGAAATAAGAAGTATGAATTAAAAAACAATAGAGACATTCTGCTGTCACTACAGTATAAGTCTTATTTTAAGCTCTTTTTTGTGTTTAACAAAGATTGTACTTAAATAATTCTATACAGTTTTAATTATTAAATTCATAATTCTTTCATAATTAAATATTCAGTGAGCAAGGATCAAATGTTTCTGTTTGTTCACTTTCATCGCTTTGAATTCTATAATATATGTGCTTTTTTCTGCCAAATGGCAGATATTTTCATAAATTGTTAATAGAAAACACATAGTCAAAAGAAAAATTCAGCCAAATCTTGCTTGTATGGAATACAAAAGGAGTTATAAAGCCATGAAAGTGAATTTAGGATGTGTTAATTGACATGCATAACATTTTCGAAAAAACTTTTCTATTATTCAAGACATTATCAGAGGATAAAAATACGACCTTACCGATGGTGATATATACCAAGTCTTGATATTCTTCAAGAGATCCTGTTCTGACAAATCAGAGAACCCTATTTGGCCTAATTTATATGCCCAAACAAATGGCACATGTCTTAAGGTTGGAAAAATAGCAATGGAAATACATTTTTCTTCATGGCATCTACAACAGAAGTCCACAGAAGCTTTTTTAAGAAGCAGTCGAAGATGAGCCCATCCCTTGTAAAAGTGTCCTTCACAGTGGTTCCACTTTTCATTGTGTTGATCCGGCTGAAAAATTGCACCCCAAACATACAAGCACATTGAGGTGAAGCCGAGGAGCCTTTGTAGCCTCATTGTGTCTCTTTCTCAACAGCTGTGTGGAAGCAGTTGAGCTTTTGCGACAAGCTCTTATCTTAGTTTGATACTCGTGCCACACATGACTCACTGTGTTCTGCCAAAGGATACTAGTCTTCTTTAAACTCATTAACACTGGAAGCCTGACAATGCAAAGTGTTTTTGTTGTTGTTGTAGTTGTTGTTAAAGCCGAACATTCAGCAGCCATTACTCCAGTATATATATATATATATATATATATATATATATGTGGTTTCTGAATATATATATATATATATGATTTCTTTTGTGTGTACTAATGATCATTTATACAGTAATGCTCAGTCTCAGCTAATAGCAGAGGCGGACAGAGTACACAGCTTCATTACTTGAGTAAAAGTACAGATACCTCTTGCTAAATTTTACTCAAGTACAAGTAAAAGTACTACAGTCAAATGTCTACTTAAGTAAAAGTACTGAAGTACTTGTTTTTAAAAGTACTTGAGTATATCAAGAGTACATTTTCAAAATATTGCATTACTACTGCCACAGTGCTTACATATGTACAGAAACGTCCTACAGGGAGTTATGAAAAATGTTAATACCTTGGAGAATGTATTGTATGTAATGTATTCAAAGGAATTGAAAGTAAAATCAAGTAATTTTCATCTTTTTACCATGTTGCTTTATTTAAAGGGATAGTTCACCCAAAAAGGAAAATTCTGTCATCATTTACTCACCCTCAAGTTGTTTCAAACCTGTATGAGTTTCTTTCTTCTGTTGAACACAAAAGAAGATATTTTGAAGAATGTTTGTGACCAGACAGTTGATGGACCCCATTGACTTCTGTTGTGGAAATTATCAATATTAAAACCTGGATGAAGGAGACAAAGTCGATTCTCAAAGATTAAACAAAGTATTTTATTTCATGCATGAAATAAGACGTTCCCACTCAGACAGCGTCTGATATGAGAAGGCCCATGGCATTCTCACGCAGAGAGCATCTGACATGAGAAGGCAAAGGCTAGTCCGTTTCCCCAATGTGTTACCCTAACACATCCTGTATAAAAAAAATCCTTTATGTTGCCTTAAAGGGAGACGTCTTAGCTCATGATCTCATGTCTAAAACAAATTCTATTCAGACAGAACAATGTCATGTCAGCCAAAAGTGTCCTGCTTTTAGCTGCAGATCTTAACTGCTGATCGAAACTACGCACACACATATTGTCACATTTCACATGACCCAGAGAACATTTGAGAAGTTTGTCCTAACTTATACATTTCTAAAAGCTTGGTTTTATATCTTTAATAATGTGCTTTTTGCTTATATGATTATATTCCTTTAAATTCTTATGAGTAAACGTTAATAAAATTCTTCAACGTTAATAAAAGTTGCACCCATCTAAAAGTAAAAGAACACATCTAAATGTAAAATTTCCATTACACTTCCATAGTATCTTTTTTTCCTACTATGGAAGTCAATGGGGTCCATCAACTGTCTGGTCCCCAACATTCTTCAAAATATCTTCCTTTGTGTTCAACAGAAGAAAGAAACTCATACAGGTTTGAAACAACTTGAGGGTGAGTAAATGATGACAGAATTTTCATTTTTGGGTGAACTATCCCTTTAACATTAAATAAAGGCAATAGCACAATGGCAACGCTCTGACAAACGTCTGCTAGAGTTTTAATGGATTTTTTTGCACCCACATTTGAACCTGACTGTGTTAAACACACTGCATACTCAAGAACATCAAAGAAAATGCTCAGCTTACATTAATGTGTAATATCAGACAAGAAAATTCAGCTAACAATTGTGTGCACAAGTGAGTTTCTCTGTTTTTTTATCAATCAAATCAATAAACCTAAACCAGCAAAGAAGGCAATATAGCAATGTTCTGACACACCTCTGAACCACACCTCTTAAAGCTGATTAATGATAGGCTGTCCCAATCAGTGGTGCCCGCACAATCCAGTCACGTTTGAGAGGGAAACAACAAATTGAGGGTTTCCGAGATTTTTCTTTTTTCCTTTTTAGAAGAAGTAACGGGTACTCAGTACTCACGTTTATGGATAGAAATGTAGTGGAGTAAAGAGTACAATATTTGCCTCTCAAATGTACTTGAGTAAAGTCATGAGTACTCCCCAAAAATGATACTCGAGTAAAGTACAGATCCCTCAAAATTGTACTTAAGTACTGTACTCAAGTAAATGTACTCCGTTACTGTCCGGCTCTGCGCATGTCACTAGTAATGACAAGGTCATGTGTTAGATTCATGATGTGTTATTAACAAGGGAGGAGCACGTTCAGATAATTAACCTAATTAACACGGGAGGAGCACATTCAGTTAATCAACTCGATTAACGATATAAGAGGTGTATATATACAGCAGACTTGCCTCTGTTCAATTACAGTTTTCCAGCTTTTGGCACTGCCCTAAGTCCCCAACAAGAAAAATCTTTGTCCTTGAGGAATCTTTGCCGCAATCTTTCGGCCTAAGGAGCGATTCCTTTGCGTTATCTCGCGGGCGTCAGCCCAAACAAACGGGTCGCTGCACGCCGAGACGCAGAGGCCTACCTTTGCCACCAGGGGTGAAACATCTGCTGTCTCTTTCTGTGTCTTTCTTTAATCTGGCCCATTTAATCATTCCTGTCATAGAGAAATGGACAATAAAGTCCGTCGAGCACTATGTTCGCGTCTCAGGCAATGTCGTCCTCTTCCCGCGAAGGAAGAGAGCTAGGTTGCCTCCGCTCCCGCAGGAGCTCTATTTCTCCGTGTAACCTCGCGTTCGCTGCCGCAGCAGTGCTATCTCCTCCTCTCTCGCAGGAGCTCGCCCATGTGCAACAGTCCCCTGCCCCAAGGTGAGGCTTACCCATCCGGAGTATTGAACTCCCGTTGAACGCTGGGAGAGCCTCCTGTTCGAGCAACCTTGCCTTTCTCTGTCTTACTGCCGACGATGCTTACCCATCCAATGCCGTGAGTATTGAACTCCCATCCTACGCCGCAAGCTGCTCCTGTCAAAAAGCTTCATGAGCCCTCCCGATCAGGCATTCCAAACTGCGCTGCTCATCGTTCATCAGGCGATAGGGCCTGTCCGCCCGTGAGTTGCTCCCGTCAAGGAGCTTCTGGGAGATAATTAACCTAATTAACACGGGAGGAGCACATTCAGTTAATCAACTCAATTAACAAGATAAGAGGTGTATATACAGCAGACTTACTTCTGTTCCATGACAGGTTTCCAGTATCCCTCCACCACCCCATCTCCTCACTTCTAACTATTCCTATCCCAACGTGGGATGGGGGGAGTACTCTGGTTTTGGGCCAAATTCCAAACTCGGAGCCCTCCCCTCAGACATCATGCCAAATACGCATAAACTTTACTCAATTTAATTATACAATTTATACCTTTAATGAACTATATGTCACTTAGGATAAAGGTCTAAAATGTGCTGTAATACACTTTCAATGGAAGCCTTTCTGAGCATGTGTGACAGAAGTGTGCATTGATATTTGCATCTCATTATGAAAGCGTGCAGATGATCTGTGTTGAAAGTCTCCTAGGGCTCTGACACACTTTATATCTAACCTGAACCCAGCAAAGAAAGCGCACCTGAAACTTTGCACCCGCGGAGGTAGGAATGATGTTATTCTGATTTGGAGCACACATTCATAGACCAAATTAATTTATATTCTTTTAGTTTTCTTCACACTTGTGCTAATTTAAAAATCTAAACATTTGAATTGTTAGTGACCCTGAACAAAACAAAAATTATGTTTGATTAAAATTTTATTCAGGACCACAGCTTTTTATAATGACCCTGTGAACACCGTATTCGATCAGAGAGATGTTGTTGTCTTTCGGTTTGTGACGACAGCACAAAAGATAGAACGGACTTTCATTTGAAAGGTACCCTTTCCTTCGCGATCAAAGTCAAATATCACTTATAAGAGAGAGGAAAGGTGGTTGTGTGAGGACAAATAACAAAGAGAAACCAATGGAAATAATCAAAGCATACACTTCAGGTATAGTCAGGAAGATGTCAAAGAATAGAAGCCAATCCATCTCACAGATGGAGGTCAGACCCTCATCAGCAGTGGTCACATATGGGGTCCTTCCTATGACATTGTTTTCGCTCCTTACCGTGATGGTTGCGTAACGTAAAGTCCAAAGCCACAGCTAAGTCAGTAGGGACTTTGAGGTCTTATATAATTGGTTTTAGAAGCTCAACTTCTAAATATGATCATCTAAAACACTAATTCTTTCATATTTTCATGATTATGAAGACTAATTATTTCACTAATGAGGGGGTCACAAAAAGTCAGTCGAATATTCAAATGTTTACAGCAAATTATGTCATGCTAGATTTGTGCAAAATGAATCATTGGAAAAAGATTTGGAATTTTAATAAATTCCATCCATCCATCCATCCATCCTGTCTATTTATCTTTCTGACTGTTAGGCCCTAAACCTTAAAAAAAATAAAAATAATTTTTGTTAAATTGACATTCAAAATTGTCTTGACAAACTTTGCTTTTGTAGTTAAAAATTAGATCACTAATTATTGTTATCACTAGTTATTTCTAATTCCTTACATTCAAATTTGAATCACTATCCTGCATACTGTTTTCCACCTCATATTTAGGAATTGACCCTTCGCAGGGAGCTTGATTGACAGGTGATCTGACCAATCATACTTCGCCATCCGCCATTTTGTCTGACAAAGCAGTCAGGAGAGTTAGTAGATTAACATGGGAGGATTTGAACTTGAAAAACGGAGTGTACTGACGTCTTTCCGCGGTTAAAACAACATTCCTTCTTATGTTCATTCATGTTTATTTGATGCTATAAATTAACTAGAAGGAAGAGATATCGGTTCACGAGCAGCTTTAACTGAAGCCATACAGCGATCTGACAGACACATTAAAGAGCCACAAAATGTTATTTATTGTTTAAATTTCTTTTAAAAAATGACCAAATTTGAAAGGTGAGACTTTAATATGTTTAATATCAAAAGTAACCGAAAAGTAACCTGGTCTGTCAGCGCGTTGTCAGTGTCCTCTCTGATCCGCGATGAATTTTTCACTGCGTGAGAACATGGTGTGGCGTGAGAGAGGCGTAGCTTGTCGGACATAGCGACAGTAACTAAGGGGGGCGGGTCTTTGCGAACGGTCAATTGAATTGGAATTTAAAAGGCATTCTCAGTTCAGTTCTGTAACCCTGGTTGATTCTGTTCTGCTGATGCTGTTATATTTTATGTTTGCACTACATATTTGTATTCTATCATCAGGCAGAATTGAAGACATTGCCACTGAAGACGATGGGCAACGAAATCGCTAAAACAAACGTGTCAAACAGAAGCAGCAGGAATGTGCGAGCCTTTATAACCAAAGAGAAGCTGGATGTTGAAGCCTTCATTACAAAATACACTGGCCAAGTTGTGATGGACACCGTGCTGCCGCAGACTCCAATGAAGAAGTTCTGCTTTCGGGCCGACATCTCAAACTACCGTATCCTAGTTTCTGAAAACGGTGATCTTCCTTGGGAAGAGAACCAGTATATTTCACTGTTTATTGAGGATGAGGAAAACAAGGAAGTCTGTATTAAGCATGTCTGTCTCTGTGTGCCATTACCTTCCGGAACGTCCATTTTAATATATGATATATGATCAGAAAGACATACCATGTCTGTTAATCAATGCCTCCAGTATATGACATAATATTAATCCTCCTTTGTTGTATTCTGCCATTTAATTTTATATATCTTTTACAAATGCATCCGAAATGGTTCCGTTTCAGAATGAGTAAATAAATATATCTGAACAATGTAGTTCTTTGTACATCTTGTGTTTTGAAAGCATATTTCAAGACCATGAAAGCACACCATGTGACTTTTGGCAGACTCAGTTTTTTGGTCTGAGAAGATGCCAATTTCTTTAGTTTGATAAGTGGGTAAACGGCCAGTGGTATTTGAATGAAGCAAGCACACGGCCAGTGGTATTTGAATGAAGAAAGCAAACACTCTCATTCCCTTACATGGGTTGATTTCATGATAATGTGAGTACAATAAGTGACTGGCAGATGAAGGCCACCTAAGACATTGTACTTTTATTATATTATGCATTCATCTTCTTCTGAATTTGTTAGGTCAGTTCCTGGACAATGCCAGTCATTTAGTTCATATCCCTTGTCCAGCGTAGAGAATATGTGCCATTTAGATAAAGGTTGAGTGAGATAATCAACTCCTAAAAGACATATGTCATATTTGCATTCTATCTGCTCGCACGATAGCTTGTGTGAAAGAACATCTAGCGTGACAAAAATTCTGAAGACACGCTTCATCACAGAGTGACACTAACGTCTTTGTGCTGCCTTCACGTCTAAATGACACAGCAAAAAAAGGAAATTTGCAATGTGCTTTTAGAACTTCAGTGGTAGTGGCATTTGCCATTTACTAGTTGTGGGTATTTGGTGACGGATGCTTGTACGGTGAAGCAATGGCCTTAAGAATCACAAGGTGATTTATTCAGTACTCAAGCCACATAAATTCATTTATGAAAGAACATTTTAAGTTTTTTGACAAAAGATATTTCACCTTTCTTTGTAAGAGTGTAATTCATTTTGGGTGCAAGAAAGCCCGGGTTTGGCCTGAACTCCAGAAACACACACACACACACACACACACACACACACACACACACACACACACACCAACACACACCACAAAGGCTTGCCACCCATTGAGGCTCCACTATAGTTATATAGACATGAGACAAGCAGAACTGTTCAAACTTTTTTTAGCTTTCAAGGAGAATGAGTTAACAGCACGACCATGACTTGCAAAACATCTCTCAGAATGCTGGGGTTGGACACATAAAAGAAAGTCGCAGAGAAAACCAGAGGAGAAAATATGTCCATTGAATGTCTGGAGCATAAAAGCAAGGTAAGACTATAGGATATTTCATTTATGTGGCTATATAAGCTAACATTTCAAGACATTCTGCTGGATCTTTTGTTGTTACAGAATTAAAGTATAAGCTTATAAACTTTTATGTCACTTAACAGTTTTATCAGGCATTTCAGTTACACTTTATGTCTGTGACTGTAATTATTTATTATATAAATACTGAGTAACAATAATTAACTACATGTACTACAGTATATGGTTAGCAGACAAAGGACATTTACTTGAGTACTGTACTTAAGTACACTTTTTGAGTATCTGTACCTTACTTGAGTATTATTTTTTCTGGAAACTTTTTACTTTAACTTCACTATGAAACTTTTTACTTGTAACAGAGTAATATTTGACCAGTAGTATCTGTACTTTCACTCAAGTAAGGAAGTTGTGTACTCTGTCCACCTGATGGTTTAAGGTAAGTTAGGGTTAGGGTTGGGGTTATGATTAGGTTTAGGGCTATAAAATTAATTTATAGTAATTTATATAGTAACTATGAAAAACAAACACTGTAAAATAGTGTTACCGACATTTCTGTTAGCAGAACAATAATAAAAATGATATTGAAGATGTCTCTATTGAAGATGATATCTCTCTTCAACTCTTTAAATAAAGAGTTAAATGTATGTTTTGCTTTGAAATCATTGCTTTATCCAATCAGTCTAATGTTTCTTTCTGCTTTACACACAGATGCGTTTACCTGTGTCTTTATATCTGCTGAGCGTGTGGCTCGGGTTTTTGTGTGTGATATTCGTGTTTCTGTGGAGTGGAACCTGGAGAGGAGGGTTTTCTTGGGATGGTTCATTTCTGCAGTTTAACTGGCACCCGGCCCTCATGGTGACGAGTCTTGTGGTGTTATATGGAAATGGTGAGAAGGAACCGCTCTCTTTCTGTCTCACATGTAAACACTTTTTCTATTGCTCTCTTGTTTTAACTGGCTGACCCTCTTCTCTTCTCTTTCCTTTTCTGGTTAATGGTCTTGCTCCACAGACAGTCCCATAAGAAAAAAATCACTAATGATTTCTGTTTAATAACGCAAATTGTTTCTCCAAGATGGCAGTGAGATTAAACGGGGAGCAAATCGAGATTTGGCTTAAAGAGATGGTTCACAGAAAAAGGATAATTCTGTCATGATTTAATTCACAACTTAAGCCACGTCATTGCAAACCTGTTTGACTTTCTTTGTTGTGGAACACAAAATGTGATCTGTCAAAATCAGCGCTGAACAAGTGTGTGAGTAATATTTTCCACCGCATTTAACGACAACATGTTAGGTAAATGTGTAATGATATAACAAGGATTTAATTAAACACAAACAGCTGTGCTCGTCTCTAATGGACAGTCTTTCAAGCTGTATGTCGTAGTTCATTTGCTATATGAACAGTGAGTGAGAAAAACTGTTTGTTTGTGCAACATATGTGAAGATGAGGAAGGATATTCAATAACTATTTTATTCTTAGTTTTAGCAGTGAAATTTTGTTTTGAAACTCACATGGGAGAAAGGTCAACAATTATAAAAGAAAAATGAAGGTATCAGTTTTAGATGGTAATACAGTTACTTTAATTTGCCATGATACTGGTTACCACTTTCATAATTCATAGTATTATTTAGACTACCATTCAAAAGTTTGTCAAAAGTTTAAAAGTTGATTAATAATATATTAGACAGTACGGTAGGGGCTAAAGGCACACCTTAAGAAAAAATTACTTTTCACTACACCCATAGTGTATGATTGCAGAAAATATATAGACCATGTTTATATTGAACATGGATGGAACGACAGATTTTGTGTGAAAATTAATTATAAAGTGGTTTATTTTGTTTAAAAATCTTATAAATGTATGAGGTGGTAATGTAAGCCTTTTACCCCTCACGTACCATAACCATCTCATGAGATTTTCTTTTTAAAAGTCAGACAGCTTATAATTATAATGTTAATTAAGAATATGTAAAAGTATGGTTTTTATGCCTTTCGCCCCATCAGCAGGGGCACAAATACCACTTGTACATATTCTTCCGTTATTGATAAACTGTTGCTTTAATTAGCTTGGACAAAACTAAAAATCATTAAAAAGACTTTTGTCTCGAAATATATTCAATAATTTTAGCGATTCTTATTTGCTACTTAAATCTACAACATAAAAAAAATAAAATAATCAAATATTAGATCAAATTAGCACAGAATCAACTTTGCTTTACTGTTTGCGATCATGTCAAGGATCAGCCAAATTTCCACATGCATCTTGACAAGGCGCCTAATATTGTGAAAATTTATTACAGTTTAAAATAACTGTTTTTTATTAAAAAAATTATGTAAATAATTAAAAAAGACTGGATGGCAAAGCTGAACTCTCAGCATCATAACTCCAGTCGTCAGTGTCACATGATCATCCAAAAAAACATTGATTATTTGGTGCGCAAGAAACATTTCTTATTATTATCAATGTTATGCTGCTTAATATTTTTGTGGAATATGTGTTTTCAAGATTCTTTGATGAATTGAAACTTGAACAGCCGCAGCGTTAATATGAAATAGATTTTTTTTTGTAACATTATACAAATCTTATACTGTCGCATTTGATACATTTTATGTATCCTTAATGAAAAATAATTAATATCTTTAAAAAACATATTACTAACCCAAAACTTTTGAACGGTAGTAGTGTACATGGTATCTTCTTCCAAAGAAATTGCTTCCAGAGATATTACCATGGTACCATGTAAAAAAACACACGGTACCACCGTATTCATATACCATGTCCAAAACACTTCCCGTGAATCACATTCAGATACAGTTTTCTCTTTTCTCTGTGTGTCTGTCTGTCTCTCTCTTAGCCATAGTCCTGTACCGTGTTCCTCTCACCTGGAGCAGGCGGTGGTGTAAGTTGGCCCACGCAGGGCTGTTGTTCATGGCAGTGGTGTTGGCTGTGCTAGGCTTGTGTGCTGCCTTTGATTTTCACAGTGCCAACAACATCCCTCATCTGTATTCACTACACAGCTGGACTGGGATCTCCACAGTGGCTCTATTCACTTTGCAGGTATACCGCACGGGCTAGCCTGATGACTGACTTGTCACAGTATTTTCACTGCTTCATGCATGGTAAAGCTTCATATGTTCTGCTCCATCAAATTTCAATGGAATGATGCTTGACATCGTCTCCTCTGCCTTTGTCCTCTGATTGAATAGTGGTTTGTGGGTCTTTGCGCTTTCTTGTTGCCCTGGACTCCTTTGGCTATTAGAGCCCACCTGAAACCTCTCCACATCTGGATGGGCATGGCCATCTTCATCCTGAGTCTCATCACCAGCTTGTCTGGGATCAATGAGAAACTACTACTGACGCTGTGAGTGACAATCCTAATCACACCCATGTAGCTACAAGAAATGGCTGCAATTTATCTTATTCAGATAAATACTTTTCTCTTTGAACTAGCGTATAAGGAGCTTATTATGGTGAAACCACCCATCTAATGGTTTTCATTTTCATTCATTGTGTGTTTTGTTGACGGCTGAGTTGTTTGTGTCTGTTTCAAACCAATTATGTCTCTGCAGTAACGGGAGAAACGGGAGCAATACAGAACCATATACGGCGCTGCCTGCTGAAGCTCTGTTTGCAAACTCATTAGGTGTTTTAGTTGTTATTTTTGGATTGGTAGTGCTGAAAATACTGTCCACTCCGAAATGGAAGAATCCAGAGTTTGAGAATGAAACTGACAGGGTGAGTATGATGACATTCACTCACTTTAAGATGGCAAAATTGAATTATAAGAATAGACACTACCGTTTTAAAAGTTTTTGGTAGTAAGATTATTATATTAAAAAATTCATTTTGAAAGAAATTTGCACTTTCATTCAGCAAGAATGCATTGAATTGATCAAATGTGACGGCAAATACATTTATAAAGTTACAAAAGATTTATATTTCAAATAAAAGCTCTTCTTTCGGAAGAATCGGAGAATCATGAAAAAGGTATCATGGTTTCCACTAAATATTAATCGACAAAACTGTTTTCAGCATTGATAATAATAATAAATGTTTCTTGAGCACCAAATCATCATGTTAGAATGATTTCTGAAGGATCATGTGACACTGAAGATTGGAGTAATGATGATGAAAATTCAGTTTTGCCATCACAGCAGATTATGTTTTAATAGTTTAAATATTTTAAAATAGAAAACATTATCAAAATTATATAGACCGAAAACATTTGCACGGTAGTGTATTTGTTGTCTGCATTTAATAATGTTTTTTTTTTGTAAAAATTTACATTTGTGACATTAAAACCTTAAGTGCTGAACAGAGAGGCGATGGCTGAATTTTTTTTTCTTTTTAATTTCATTTGTAGCCTTTGCTGACAGATGCCAGATGACGATCGGAGTAAACAAGACAAAGAAGAAACACACTTTGGCTCACAATTATACAAATCACGTTTTGTAATCAACGTGGCAGCTGATGGTTTTATGTTGTGTTCATCTACCAAAACATCTGAATGCCAATTGATTGACATGTAACCTTATCAATGTTAGAGACAGATCTCTTGTGGTTGGCAAAAAAAATTGCAAGAAAAAAAAAATCTATTTACCAGTTTACATGTAGAATACTATAGCCTATATTGTGTCTTTTTCGTTACACTTTTCATTTTATTTGTTTAATTTTTTTTTTATTGTAAAGTTGTTGAACTGTAGTCCTGAGGAAAAGTGGAGATGCCGGGGATAGAGCATCACAGTCCCGCCCACAGCCCGAGAGAGCTCTGGTGCCGGAAGTAAATTTCCCATTCATTTCTCCCATTGACTTTTGGAAAAATCCGTATCTAAAGAGTTTTAGAGCATGTCTGAGGATAACCAGCTATGGCTGAACTCATAAGCATACAACATATCATTTCGAGTAAAAAAACGAAGAGAAAATCCAAAAAAAGGCAAAGGTACAAGACTGTGTACATATTTTCATTTCCGAGCGAAGGAACTACTCATCCCATAAACCACCGCGCCTCACTGAAGTCGACTGAAGCCAACCGCGAAAGAGCCTTTTGAGTGAATTTTATATAGTAAATGTGTAGTTAATAGCAGTTATTTCAGTAATAATCGTGTAAATAAAAATAATAATATATTGTGTGCGTGTGTGAAAGCGGTTAACGATAGCGTTAGCAACATGGTGCAGCTCAGTCATCAACACACGTGTGTTCAGTCAGTGTGTAACGTTAACGTTAGTTTGTGTGTTTATTTCAAAGCTCTTTATGACACAGGACACTCTGCTTGACAGGACAGGTTGAGGTCCATGCTCATTTTCATGATGTTATAGTTCATCCTTAATTGTAATAACATTTAATGTATTTTCTTAATATCCACAACAAGTGAAAATTAAAAAGTGATGGTCAGCAAGCCAGAAAGTGCACAGCGCCACCGGTCTGATGCATGGACCGGTGCATGGTCTGCTCTTGGACCGTCATATTCAGTTTATTAACTTGCCATGAATTATTACACAAATGTTCAGTAAATGCATGAAGAGGTATGCCTAGGCTTAATATTGTTTTGACAGTGGCATCATAAAATGCTTGATATGACTCATACCATATGAAGGCTACAGTAGCCTATCTAAAGTGAACGATAAGTAAGGGATAATGTAAAGGTTGTTATAGCGAATACAACTCGCGAAAGGCTGATTATGAGCCCGAAGCGAAGCCTGAAGGGAGTTGTATTCGCTATAACAACCAACTCGCTATACATTATCCCGCTTATTACATGGCTACCTACCAAATAAATAAATAATTTGACACAAAATATTAATTTAAAAAGGAATGTATTGGTTTAAAAACTATTTATATGGCTTCCGCTAAAGAAAACCGTCCGTTCAGTCTCAACCAGAGAATGTAGACGAGCTCTGGTCTCTACTGTTAGAATCCTGCTTCCATGGCAACGCTCTGACCTTCGCGGGGGTTTACACGACATCCACCAATCAGATGCATCACTGTGGGATTGTGGGATTGTTTAGGATTGTGGGTAATGAAGTACTTATCCAAGACATCGCGAATAAAAGGCATTTATCTCAAATCAAGGTTAGTGCCCCATGAACTTTTGGCGTTTATATGAGCATATACAATCGCTTAGTACAGCCGTTGCTGGTTTTAAGTCTACCATGTATGGTTACGTTTTTATGGCTTATACCCCAAATGTCTATGGAGAAATTGTATTGAATTTTTACTTCCGGCACCGGCTGTGGGCGGGACTGTGATGCTCTATTGAACCCGGGGCCTCATACATGCAAAGCATGCGCTCTACCACTGAGCTACATCCCCTTGTGATTCCATTTGGTGTGGGTTGCTATGATAACTTTGTAGAAGACCATTTATGGAATAAAATATTATTTTCAACACATGTAAAATGTAATATTGCCACTTTAGGAAAACATTTTGTATCAGCTAAATTGTTTTTTAAAAAAAACTCCGTAGCTATTCTAATAATTCGTTTAAATAAAATGTATGAATTGTGAATTTTATTATAAGTATAGGAGTGAAATAAATTAAATAAGATAATTAACGTGTCTGACTGCATTACATATTTCTAGATATTATGTATTTTTCATTATACCAGTGTACGTGCAGCCTTCGTTGTGGTGGCACTGACATTCCTTACTCATCGATTACGGTGCTGATTGGTTTAGAATTCCACCCGAGCTGATGGCGGCCAATGAAAATAATTTACGTTGAGTTCTAATAATGACATCTCGTCATGTCGTTCATCGGTGTTATGTGCCTGGAAACTCGCAGGTGAATGTGTGTACACGCAGATGACGAACCACACACAAGCGCTCTGAAATGAGATGTTTCATAGGCTAAAGACTACGACAAACGCCGGGCGGACAGCTGCATTTGAAGCGGATTTTTATTCTATATCAAAGGCATGTCCACTTTTGTGGTGAGTGAAAGTTTAAACGTAAAATGCTGTGGTTGTTGTGTTAGCTTGCTAAAGTTGTTAGCTTGATTAAGTGTGCAAAATCTGCGTGCAGCTTTTAACTTTCTGGACAATTGTGATTCAGTAACGTACAGTAGTCAAGATTTGCATTATCAACCTGGTGTCGTTTTATAACTACCCATTCTTTTTTTTAACTAGTTGCAGGCCTTGTGAAAAATATATAAATATAAACGGTTAGTGATGCATTGGGCCCATTTAAGCATATTACATTTGATCTACAACATTTACATGAATACTAGCATTTTGCAAACAAGAGTTTTTTGGAGTAACGTTACCTTAGATCGTGGTTGTAATAATTTCTCATATTGTTGACAAACTTGCCACCGGGCCAAGTTTCATTGGTTTTCGGCGGCAATGCTTAAGATTACCACAAGGGGGTCTTAAAGAAATGCATATTAAAACAATATGTCAAATATCTGCTATTCACTTAAATAACGAGTAGATGTTGATTCAGTTTAAACGAAATAGTCAGTTTTGTGGAAGTGTGTTTGTGTGCAGAACATGAGGTAACAGACTTTGCCAAAACAAACTTGAGAAGCATTACATACAGTCTATATGATAATACAGTAATGATGATAATAATATATTAAAGTAAGAATTTAAACTCCGTAGTCCGTAGCACCCGGATGGACTGGACCATTTTATGCATGTCATTTTAATAATCTAATGCATAGTTTTATTTGATCCATAAATAACAATCAGGCTTTTATTCACATATAAACATTCATTAACTCGCATGTTATGATAAAGGGAAGCTCAAGCATGTTCGCTTGACGTGAGAACCAGTGAGTAAATGATGACAGAATACATTTTTTGGGTGAAATAGCCTAACCCTTTATTGTACAGCGAACTCCATTTACAGATTTCTCCCTGTTAGAACAAAATAAAAATGACTTCTTTATGTATTCAGAACAATAAAGTTTTTTTTTTTTTAAAGTATGCCAGCCCTAAACAGCTGTCAGCACAGTAATAGGGCTACTTAGCCTATTCAATACAATGTCTCTTTTAGAGTTGCATTCACAAGCCTGTCTGCAATGTTTTTTCTAGGCCCATCCCTCGGTTCGTGTCAGAGGAACAGAACACACATACACGCCTGTGCTGTGTCAGGATGAGAAGTGTTTAGGGCAGGAGAAAGGAGTGCACATGCACTGCCCCCTCTGTTCTGTGGCCGAGGCTTACCAAGATCCCATCATCCTGCGAGCTCACTTCCGCATCAAACACGTGGACAAAGGCATTGACTTTGCAGGTGAGGAACATGGAATCTATAGAGTCAAAATGTAGCTTTTATGACTGATGCTCTTTGAAAGCAGTCTCTCTCTTACACTTGTTTTTTATGGACAGGCTTGAAGGTGCTGCGCTGCTGTATCCATTGTGAGATCGTGGGAACTATTAAAGGAGAAAAGAGATTTAAAGGGGCTCATTGGCACTGTTACCGCTGTAGAAATGGTTTCAACAGGCGGGACGAGGCCATCAAACACTACAAAACACACTTCCGAAATCCCCACACCACATTCCAGATCCAAGTCACTCAGGTAAAGGTGGATAACATCAAGCTAAACGTCCATTCACACCAAGAACGATAACTACAAAGACTGTATTAGTGACCACACGAATGTATGGTAACGTTCTGTTTATAATAAGTGCACACTGTAGTTATATTGTCTGTCACTTTAAACGCTCAAGCTCTTTAAAGTCATGTGGATTCTGATTGGCTGATACTTTTATCATTCATCAGCTGAAAAAAAAGAAGTTCTTACTGATTCCAACGATATCAATCCTCTCTGTCCTTAACGTAATAGTTGTGATGTTGACTTGCCTATTTTTTCATCAAATTAGAATATTTTTTAAATGTTATAGTTATCGTCCTTAGTGTGAACAGCCTTTTTTTCCGCATTAGATGTCGCTTTTTTTTAACCCAATAATGTTTGCATGATTCCTCTCCCAGAATGTGAACTGCCGACAGTATTACGGGGAGAGCTCAGAGGCTCATGGTAAAGCATATGAAGGGCTGGCAGTGAGTCTTGGACCAGGTGGAGATGGCACAAGCATTGGATCCATATTAACTCAGCCCATCCTGACCACTGGCACTGAAACCCTATTGACTGTGGAGCCAAAGGTAGACTGTTTTATTGTAGAAGTTTTATTTTGGGCATTTCATTAAATGGAACCTATTATGCACTTTTTCAAAGTTTTCATTTTGGTTTTGGGGTCTACTAGAACGGGTTTTCATGCTTGAAAAAAAACAAAAAACAAATGTATTTTACATTATTGCAGCACCTCTGTTCCCAGTCCGTCAGTAACGCTATGTTTAAGTCCTGTCTCTATGAAGCCCCTCCTTCCGAAAAGCACAATATGCTCTGATTGGTGTGTTGTGATTGGTCAACCTATTCAAGCGTGTATGGGAAGTGTCACGTCCAGAACTGTACATTTTTAGCAGACTACTAACGCAACTCAATCTGGCCTCGCCCCTTTTTTTTTGTGCATGCCTTGGGCGGAAATTATTTAAATACATTTAAATGTTGACGCGTACATTCCCGTAAGATAACTCAAGACTACAATTAAGGCATTTCCAGGAGTTCAGAAACACTAGTGATTATTGATATAGAGGAAAAACTCCATTTGGAGTGCTTTTTTTTTTTTTGCAGACCTTTTTCAAGCTCAAACAGCAACATTACATTATACATTATACTACTGAACCTCTTAGTGTTTGATTTGAAATATTGTTGTCGACCTTTCCTTTGTGTTTGAAGGAAGACGGTGAGAGAAATGGGATCCCACTGGGTGCTGAGGAGGAGGTGGGGTCTTCCCAGAATTCATCTGATGGGACACAGACTCTTGTTCTTATGGACCCTGATGGACAGGGAAACAGTGTGATCTATGACATGGCTACTGGTATCATTACCGAACAGGTCATTGATAACATGAATCACAGAACATATTACTGTTTTATGGTATTTAATGATGAAAAAAACATCTAATAGAAAATGGTAATTAGATTAGCCCATTTATCTATCATTATTGATGCAACTAAACGTTTTTGAAGCTTCTTTTTAAAAATGTGGGGTTAGTATGTTTTTATTATTTTTAAAGTAGGAGTGATCTAAAAGCTTTATCACTGTAATTTCAGGACGCAGAAGGTTTGGAACAGACCCTGCTACAGAAACGACTCCTGGAGCTCCACCAGCAGATTCACACACTCCGTCAGGAGAAAGAGAATATGGAGAAGACACTGCAAGCTGAGATTAAACAGCTCAAAGAACAGGTATACCTGCAATATATATTTAGCCTTTTTTTGTTGTTGTAAAATTTAATTTTTAACTTTCATGAAAGTTATATTTTATGTTTATTCTTTTCCTCGATGTACTCTTCTTCTGCATTTCTTCTATTTTACTTTTAGGTTGCAAGTCTGGTTCAATCTAATGTTAGGATGTTTGAGGAACTGCAAGCATATCAATGTCCAGATCACAGCCAGCAGAAGGTGGCCAAGCTTGTAAGTGTTCAGAATTTATTGGCTTGGGCTAAATCAAATTGATATTTCTCATGGTGAAAACTGTCTTACTTTTTTATTTTTAGATGGAAAACCTTGAAGCGCAGCACAAGGAGCTTCTGCAGGCCCAGTTGGCCTCACTCAGGAGAGAGATCCTGTCAGGAGCAGATAACATGCCAATCAATGGCCACAAAGCTGCACTGCAGCTCAATGTGGACCTAGAAGAGCCACAAGCTGAAGTTATCAGTGACACTTTAACAGGACTGGAGGATATGGATGTACAATTACAAACTGAGCAGCATGAGGCACTAAGACCCACAGAGCTCGAACTAGTGCCAACCGATACAATGCCCTGTTTGGAGAGCCCCGGCTTGGACTTAGATTTGCCAAACACTGGCTCGACTACATCTAAGGTTTTAGAGGATAAACAGGAAGTGTCATTGTCGCTTGTGTCGTCTAAGAAGCGCAGCTCAGCGGATGACTCAGACACTGTTGAAAGCAAAGTACAAAGAGTCAGCTGAGAATGACTCGACATTAGAAACACTCGTCTCCATTCCTTTTTCTCAACGCTTTTAAAATTTGCTGTTACCGTTGCCACACATTTCCAGGTCAAAGATTATGTCTGTATTCTGTCAATTGATATAATATACATATACATTTCCATGATGCCATATTTTTTACCTTAAATCTCCTTTCCATGCTTATTTATATTAAATGCTGCTTTGACATCGGCAATGCTTTTTGGTGGACTCTTGTCACTCAAAAAAATGTCTGCATTGAATTTCAGTTTGCTTCTGTTGTTCTTTGAGCATAGAAGCATGTTACTGATCTTGAATTCATAAACATTTTGTGATGAGCTGTGAAAAAAATGTTTTTGTTGGGTTGCTAAATCTTGATGGTCTTGTCGGCATAACTACATTATTATCCTACTCTGGCTTTTCATATGCATTTTCAATCCAATGCCACTAAAATAAGTGTCTTGTATCGAGTTAAATTGTTCAACCTGTACATTACTTCCCAAGCATTGGCAACTGTTACTTTTCACAGCGCTGATCAAGATGGACCAGGTCACCCCTTTGTGATTAAATGTATTTTTATAATTTGTACGTAGATTGATGTGGTATATGTCAGGTTTCATTATAATGTTTAGTATATGAATTTATCCACTGAGATAAACATAGTTCTGGGATTTGAATGCGGCTCATGGAGGATTCAGGGATTTACTGAACTTTTGCTTTTTAGCATTCAGCGAATGACCATTATCAGTATGACAAAATTAAATTATTTAAACAATAAGAATTATTCGTCCTACTGCACAGGTTAAAATTTCGAATGAATGCTCAACGGGGGAAATTAGTTTTCTGACCCATAAGCGCCCCCTGGAGGAAGACAACCGCCAGCGCCTTCTCCAGACCTGGCGGTGGCAGCACATGCTGGTTGGCGTTATCAAGCAAGAAGGAAAAAAAATACAGGAAGAAGGACGCGGGCATTTCACTAGTACACTGTGAGTATTATATTATACTTTAACGTCTGATTTAAAACCTAAACAACATTTATGTGCATCATATAAACAGAAAGGGAACAGGAATATGTAATTATCGAATTCAGCATGTAATTAATGTGGCAACTATAGGCTGTTATACGTGCACAATCACCATATGTATAACGTTAGGTTGTTTTGGTGCAACAATTATAATAATGTATTATTATTCAAAGGTCATTTAACTTACCAAGGCAAGACACCCCATGCATCACGGTTGGCGTTAAATTTCACGAGAGGAGATTAGTGTTTTCAGCAGAATTTACAGCGTAAAAGCATCTGTCAAATCTGACACAGGAATGCGTGCTTGTTTTGTGATCGCTCTGTAAGTGTGGTTTCATGTGTTTTTATAGTGTTTAGGTGGTGCATATGTCACAGTCAGCACAGCCCGGGACGATGCCCACAGCCCCGGATTCCCCCTCTCTGAGCGTCACCGTCAGCGGGAATGTGCAGAAATACAGCATCAAGAAGAAAAAGGTCTTAAATGCGGAGGAGACTGAGCTGTTCGAGCTCACTCAGGCTGCTGGGATAGTCATTGATCAAGAGGTGTTTAAGTGAGTCACACAAAATTACTATCTCAGACAGCAACATAGTGTCGGCCCACATCCGGGCCGTGTGGAATCCACGTGTACCAGTTGTGGGCCAACACTATCCCAGCAAACATGCTTCTTTGGGACCCGAATGGGGCCCTTGCGGGCAGCCCACTGTGGGCCCAGATACCGGCGTGAAATGCGGGGCACGTGTGGGCCCCACACTATGGGACCCAGGTGGGGCCCCAGTGGGACAGGCCAAAGTGTGGGCTGACTGTGGGCTGGCCCACACTAAGTAGAGTGGGCCCCCACTGGGGCCCGTTATGGGCCCACAGCAAACCCCTTAGGGGCCCGTGTGGGACCATTGAGGGCAGCCCACTGTGGGCCCAGATACCGGCGTGAAATGAGGGGCACGTGTGGGCCCCACACTATAGGGCCCAGGTGGGGCCCCAGTGGGACAGCCCAAAGTGTGGGCTGACTGTGGGCTGGCCCACACTAAGTAGAGTGGGCCCACAGCAAACCCCTTAGGGGCCCGTGTGGGACCATTGAGGGCACAGATACTGGCGTGAAATGCAGGGCACGTGTGGGCCCCACACTATGGGAACCAGAGTGGGCCCACAGCAAGCCCACACTGTGGGCAAAGTGTGGGTATACTGTGGGTACACTGGGTTAAGTGTGGGCATACAGTGGGTGCACTGGGAAAAGTGTGGGCTTACTGTGGGTGCACTGGGAAAAGTGTGGGCTTACTGTGGGTGCACTGGGAAAAATGTGGGCATACTGCAGACAATCCATAGTGTTGTACTATACCTGTGGTATTGATAACAAACAACAAGATTAGTTTGGTTCTACTTTGCATTTGCCACAATACATGCACTTACTGAAAGTCGAAGTAGTACAGAAGTCATATGTTTCAAATAATTTCATTTATTCACATGTAAAAAATAAAATATACAATACAATACATTACCGTTCAAAAGTTTTTCAAAAAATACTTTTGAAAGAAATCCCTTCAGCCCATCAAAGCTGCATTTATTTTGATAAATAAAAAAAATAAAAAAATATTCTGAAATATTATTGCAACTTAAAATCTATTTTACAAAGTAATTTTTCCCTGGGATGTTAAAACTGAATTTTCAGTAGCTAGCATCCAGTCATCAGCATGTAAATCGTGAAGAAAAAAATTCAGGAATGTTTGAACAGAACTGTCAAAAGAGCAGCATTTATTTTAAATAGATTTTGAGTAAAAACATATATATATATATTATAAAACCACATCACAACACATTAAGTGGATTATGAATCATCTAATAAAATAAATCAATCCCCTCGGATACCAGTAGATCTTTGCCAGATCTCCAGTCTTCTGGTTCTTCTGCTCCTTTCACCATCCCAGTCTCTTGCATTATGGAGCCATGGTTTACCAATTCGGATGCTGCAGCCTGGCTGTTTTTTTGTGTCAGCATCTAAAGGAAGAAAAGAAAAAAACAATTGAAATGTTAACCAAGGGTTATGACTGGGTTTCCAAGGGTTAGGACATTTCCACCACAGGGAACAAAGAATCTTTTGAGAACCTCTAAATGCACTTTGACTGGAGAAACCTGAGAATAATTTAAGTTCTGGAAAAATAGTTAAAGCTGTTGTTTATTAATATTAAAACCAAATGTATGGTTATTGGTGTTGTTGAGAGAGAAACATACAGAGAGTGAACCAATTGACCTATTAGTTGGTGTAGTGGTCTACTGCATAAGTTAATCCAGAGCAGACACTTATCTCGGTTGAGATGTGGCTTGGGAAAGGGTCAAAAATACACAACGTCGCCCAGCCTCTCGGGATACCTAGTGTCGGAGTTGCATGTACCCCATGCACACCGTTTGACCATTTTAAACTTAAAATGACAAGAACATATAAAAACTAATGAAAACTGACGAACTGCAATGCATTTCAATGGACGTGGAAGCAGAGAATGTCCGAGTGTATTGGGTTAGCTATGCGCACTGTGATTGGCTCATCGCGTTTGGGGGCGTGGCTTAGCCATAGGTCAATTGAGGGCATGGTGAAATGAGAGCATGAGAAACATTTACAAAAAGTATCAACACAATGTAAAGAATAATTTTGTCAACTTGAACTCCCACTCATGTCATTCCAAACCTGCATGATTTCTTCTGTGGAAGATGAAATTTGAAAATTGAATTTTTTTTGAATGGGATCCAATGCCGTTTTCATTTTATGGACAAAACAGATGAATCATTCTTCAAAATATCTTATTTTAAATTCCACAGAAAAAAGTAAGGAATACATTTGGAACAACGTTTTGAACAATCCCTTTAATGTATTTAAGAAATCAATAATAGCTTTAACTTGCAGCATGAATATGTCATTTTTATTTAAAAAATTGCAAATATTGAGAATGTGTCTGACAGTCAAAAATGTACTTACACAGAAAAAGATGCAGTGACCTGTGACTGGCTGGCTCTCTTTTCGGTTTATTTAGCTGTTTGACACAATCACATTTAAGGAGAAAAGAGAGAAGACACCTGAATATTAGTCAAATATTGCATAAATCTATACAAATAAATATGTATTATTTTTTCATCAGTATTAACTAATTAATATGTCAGGAGTTCTAAACTCTGGTCCTCGAAGTGCACTGTCTTGCAGTTTATGTCCAGACCTGATCAATCTCACTCGATCTTTTTACCAAAAGAGCTCGATTCACTTGTTCAGGTGTGCTGGACCAGGGTTGGTGCTAAAGTCTGCAGGACAGTGGTCCTCGAGGTCCAGAGATGAGATCCCCTGCAATATGTTCTGAACATGATAATTCAGAGATCCAGAATGACTGCTAGATCACTTACAACAGTGGTGTCCAGTCCTGGTCATGGAGGAGTGTACCTCCAGCCTGTCTGTAGTGTCTGCTGACCCTGAAGACTTGATCATCTGGTGCAGGTCTGCTTAACTGGGGTTGGAGCTCAATTTTGCAATCAGGATTAGATGGCAATGAATACTGAAAAGAGAGAGGACAATTTTAATGTTATAAACCCAGTAAAACTTATCATGAATATGTACAATAACATCTGAGAATGTATGCTATATATGAAACCACTGTACTGACAAATACAGTATTTTTTAAGTGGATGAGGATCATCTCATTTTTTAGAAAACATACACAAAATATTAACAGATTACATAAGAAAAATGTTTATGAAAATACAGTTATATGGTGCAAAGAAACTTTTTGTAAATGTCTATGACAAATCTACAATGCAAAAACTGAGAATGTGTCAAAGACAGTGTTTCCCACAGAATACTTACAGCAGTATCTAATTACACACAAGGAAAAGGGAGAAAAAGAAACAAAAATTAATATTTCAGTCAAATATTGCTCTGTATGGACAAACGTTCTGATGAAATGTATACATTCAAGATAAATTATTACATTCATATTTAATGTGAATATTATTTCATGGCCTAAATGTTTTACTTCCATTATATCTTATGATATAATTTAATTATTAAGTTAATTAAATATTACAGATGGTTGATTTTATTTCAGTTTATCAATTAAAGTTAGAATTATAAAGTCTGTTATTTTTAAGTCGTGTTAGTATAGTAATATGACCATATCTTTGTAAAATTACAAAGCGCGTAATTGCCTAACGCAACTTGTATGATTTGCTGTCTTCAGCGCGCAGTGTTTATTGATGTCTATCAATTATGAACGGTCATAATCATACTTAACGAGATGTAATCTGAGTGTGTAGCTTATGTAGCGCTATTGTCACAAACGTTACATCAATCCTAGGTTACGTCGCTATTTAAACCTTTAAAACAACGACATGACTGATTCAGCCCGGCCATTGTGTCTAATGTTAGCTCGGTCCTAGTTCATCGCGTAAACGGGAAAACAACAATAAACCAAATTATAACAACACCAAAAGGTGCTAAACACTTAAAGGTAATGAATTCATGCAGTTTTAAAGTATAAATTACCTTGGAGATTACCAAAAAACGGACTGTCGAGCAGCTAGTCGACCGTTATAACTTAACCGTTTAATTTAAACTGCAGCAGAGTAACGTTAGCTCTACTGTATAGCCTATAATCAGATAAACAATAAAATGAGTGTAGTTTAATACCAATAATTAATTCATTACCATTTTTTTTACCAGTTTCACTCATTTCAATAGAAAACTCAAATGACTATGGACATTTAAAAGCTTACGCTACCTGTTTGGTGCACAGCTGGGCGGTACAGTCGAATCAGAGTCGAATCCAGAAAGACAGCTCCTTCCAGCAGTCTCATTGGTTAGAATTAATCACGTGATGACGCTATCTACTGTATTACTTATAATATAATTTTTATATTATAACTTTTTTCTTTTGCGGTTTCAGAAATATAAAATTATATAAAAATATATAAATTCATCAGTGATGTATTTATTAGTATAACAAATATAATTGTATAATAATAAATAGATCACTGACGAATACCAAAACAAATCAGTCCACCATTTGCTTGTGTTATATTGTGACAAATAAGTTAATTTTATTTCATAATACGCTTATAATGAATTATAGCTCCATTTGTACTTTTTTATGAGCAATATTACTATTCTATCAATATATTTATAAATACTCATTGAGACCTACTGAATTAGAAGATATAGTTATATTTATATACATTTTTATAGTTCCTTATAAGTCATGCATTTGCTCTTTCAATGCGCATGCTCCTAATTCATTAAACACTGATTTATTAATTTGTCCGTTTTATAGTTCCATGAATGTATTTATAAAGATGCATCATGCATTGCTATATATGTTATTATGTTATTTATGAATGTATTAATATAAGTGCTGTGATTTTTTTGGGGGGGACTAATAGTCTAATATTGTTTAAACTACTGTAATGTACTGATCTGTCTGACTTTATCAGTCTGTCTGGGAACAGCTACAAGCAAACAGGTAAAGATAGTACTTGTCTTGCTATCTTGTTGACTGTGTGCAGTTTTAGTTAAGTATGGGATGGACTGTTGAATGAAATAACATTTATGACATTTTACGGGATTGTTAAAATAGTTTGATTAATCCTGAGCTTCTAATCTTAAAACAATGATTTATCTGTACTGTTGTGGTGGGATGCCCACAGTAAACCCTCATGGTGGCCTCACAGTGAAAAACTGCTATGGGCCCCACATGGGCTAACCCACTGGGGGCCTGTGTGGGTTTTCTGTGGGCTAGCCCACAGTGGGTTGCCCACAGTAAATCCTCATGGGGGCCCAAATGGGCAAAACGGCTATGGGCCCCGCATGGGCTAACCCACTGGGGGCCTGTGTGGGTTTTCTGTCGGCTAGCCCACAGTGGGTTGCCCACAGTAAATCCTCATGGGGGCCCAAATGGGCAAAACGGCTATGGGCCCCGCATGGGCTAACCCACTGGGGGCCCGTGTGGGTTTTTTGTGGGCTAGCCCACAGTGGGTTGCCCACAGTAAATCCTCATGGGGGCCCAAATGGGCAAAACGGCTATGGGCCCCGCATGGGCTAACCCACTGGGGGCCTGTGTGGGTTTTCTGTGGGCAAGCCCACAGTGGGTTGCCCACAGTAAATCCTCATGGGGGCCCAAATGGGCAAAACCGCTATGGGCCCCACATGGGCTAACCCACTGGGGGCCCGTGTGGGTATTCTGTGGGCTAGCCCACTGTGGGCTTGCCCACAGAAAGCCCACATGGGGCCCCAAAGGGTTTGCCCTTGCCCACACTGTCCCACAGAAAACCCACACTTACCCACAGTGGGCCCGCACTGGCATGTTTGCTGGGATGTTGCTATCTGGGATCCCTACAAAGCAAGACACTACAGGTGAATATGATAAAAATAGATATCACCATACTTCCCCAGTTGATTAATGACAATACATTTAGACTATTGTTTTTGGAAATGTTGTTTAAATATGCAAATGATGCATTGTATAATAAATGCTCTGATACACTTTCAGCGTTGCAGACATTTAGCCATGTTAAGACTGTGTCTTAAGAAATAGTTTGACCAGCTAGCAGTTACCGATAAATATGAGGTAATCAGCCTTGCATTTCCCCTTAAAATTAGACAGATCTACCTTTTAACGTAACTGACTTGTCTCGAAGAAAAAAAATGAGATTACTAACTTTTGATTGTAGTCTAAGCAGTTTATTCCACCATATAAAGCCAGGTTCAAAATTATTGTTAAAAAAGTAAGATAAATCAGGCAAGTGATACATGAACAAACTTCTGTAAAAAAATTCAGAAAATAGCTAGGAATAAAACTGTAAAGTTGGCGTAAGTGCAACTGAAGTGAGATTTCTGTTTCCGTGCAGGAGAGAAAACGACAGTAAAAGATATATAATCTAGTTGAAATCTACTGATGCAAATAGTTCAAATATAATAAAACAAACACTTTAATTTGTATTTTGGATGTTTTCTTTGCACTTAACCGAAAGAGGAAAAGTTACGAAAGCAAAATCTCAAAATTGACTGGATCGGTTCAAGCTGTTGAACTGAGAACCGCTTTTTTTGTGTGTGTGTGTGTGTGTGTGTGTGTGTGTGTGTGTGTGTGTGTGTGTGTCTCACTGGAATTGAGCCGGGTTAACAACTCACCGACTCAAACAAAAACTTTCTCTTTCATGTATGTCTGTTTGAAAGAACCGGTTCATGAAAATGATTCTGTATTTTAAAGCTTGGATTTGGTGAGCCATGTGCTAAGCAGGGTTATTATAGTTAACTAAAACTGAAACCATAAAAAAACATTTTCATTACTTAAAATAAATGTAAATAAAATGTACCTTTTTTTTTTAGCTAGTTTCCCAGGCAACATTACTCATTTATTTAATTTAATTATATAATACTATTTATTTAATTTATTATTCTACTGGGGTGGGATTAAATAAGTTGTCTTCTTCCCACTCCCTTTCAGGCAGAATTCGATCGTCATATTGAAATACTGTATGTTCTGTTTCTTGTACTATATGATTTAACTATATTTTGTCTACCTTGTACTTTTTTCTGTGCCATTGCCTGAAAAAAACGAAATGAAACGAAAAAAATACTAAAATAACTAAAAATTAATAAAAACTATATACAAAAACCTGAAACGCACAACAAAATTATTCAAACTTTAACTACATGTATGTATGAACTACATACATTTAAGATAATGAACTTTAAGACCATGTAAAATTGTTAGTTAATAGAAATATTAATTTATTGAACACTGTCATCTTTAACAACAACATCCCCCGGTTTCACAGACAAGGCTTAAATAGTCCCAGACTAAAATACGTGTTTGAGCTTTTTTAACTGAAAGCAACTTGCACTGACATATCTTAAAATATCTCAGTGCCATTGTTTTGTCTCAAGATGCACACTTCAGTATTGTTTTTTTCTAAGGCACGTTTATAAATGCTACTTAAATGCCCTAATTAAACTAAGGCCTAATCCTGGCTTAATCTAAGCTCTGTCTGTGAAACCGGGCCTTTGCATCTGTAATAAAATCTCTGAGACGCATAACCTCTTTTACTGAGTTTGCACATTTTTTTGTCTGAAAATGTGTCCCGAGATTCTAAACGAACTCCTCTCGCTCTACTACAGGATCATAGTGGACCTTTTGAAGATGAACGTTGCTCCTCTGGCAGTCTTTCAGACCCTAAAGACCATGTGTGCGGGACAGAAGGTCTCTGAAGCGTCCACCGGTGACGCATCCACAGCGTCCCACGCCACCGCTGCACCTTCAGAGTCTAGAGGTGAGTGCTACACATGTAAACAGACCCAAAGCATAATGTGCCACAGTATTACATGAGCTGGAAAATACGTGATGTCCAACACAAAACATCTCTGCCGTTCTGGTAGTAGTTTTAAACACTTTCTCCGTGTTTTGTGCTAGCATTGTTTAATTGAATCTGTGTGACTTCCTTTAGAAGAAGAATGTGTGGTCTCAGGAAAAAGCTCTAAAACTGCAGCCCCTCCCTCTGCACCGGTGTCCCGCCCACCTAGGGGAGGGGCTAAGATAGTGGTCTACAGCACGGGTGACTCGAGCGCTCCTATCTCTCAAGGTTTTTCTTCTCTCTGTCTTTTAGCTTGAAACCTTCATCCTTTTTTTTAATTCCGATGTTTGCGAGTTCAAGGTCTTCTCTTCACTCCCATGAACTATTGCAGCACATTTCTCATGCTGACATAACTAATTCCTGCCTCAGCTTCATAGTGCCGTATATCTGTTCTCATTCTCATGCCTCGCCGATTGTGCCTGTGATTTGCGGGCTCGATGCTCCGAATATGGGGGTGAAATGCCCCAGATCGGCTTCCTTCATGTGTCTCATGGACTCTGTGACTCTCATCCGGCTATAAAATCCTTTGGTTCTCATGGTAAATGAATGTCTGTTAATGGCGTGTGTCGAATGTGACACTGTAATGCACTAGTAAACCAGCATCCTGCAAAATTGTCTGCCACCAACTTTGAAAAGCATGCATGTGACTGTCAACTTCGTAAACGGATCGTGTTTGTACATTTTTTCCACTTCATCACTAATATCTACCCTCATTGCAACTGTAAACCATCTTGGATAGGTGTCGCCTAATTTTCCGAATCATTATAATGTCCTTTATACCCTAACGTGTGACCTGCTCTATCATTTTGAGTCATTTTTAACCTAGAAATACATTTATGCACTACATAATAAACGGAAAGTCTCAACACTCTCTAATTATGTAATTATATTTCCTCTTGTTTAAATTGTGCCTGCAGTCTTATTCAAACATTTGTTAAATAATTAAGACATCAATAGCAGGTTAAAATATACAGATTTTATAATATATTTTAGAGATATGCACTTCTCTAATTGTTTCCATACCCAATGATCTGTGAACTGAACCCCAAGTGCACATAAAGTTTGCCATTTGGGACAAGGCCCAAGTCTCTCTACGCTCTCAACTACCTAAAAATGTGTTTTTGTTTTGCAATAATTGTAAAATATGTTGTTTCTATATAAATAATCAACGTCTTTAAATAAATAGTTTTATATAGATCCATCATTTTTTAATTTGATTGTCGTTCACAATGCTTCATTGGATTATAGTTCCCTTCCTCATTAAAGCTTTTAAGTACACAAACTTGTAACTTTTTGTCTGATTTTCAAAGTTTGCAATGTGATTCACCTAGTATCTGGTTAATAGGTATGTTAATAGGCTCCTTTTTTGTTGTTGTTGAAATCCCTATGGAAAAAATAATAGGAAAAATACTTCCAGAACAGTTGCACTCTAAAACTAATAGCTACCGTAAATGTAGAAATGATGATTGGTTCACATGCGCTCCATGTGATGAAGTCTTTCAAATGAACAAACGTCAATATTCATGTGTAATGATAGTGTTCCTCCACAAATGTTTTGTTGCGACTTCTGACTCAAAATGATATAGAACGTGTCACATGAATGTGTTTTAATTATATTAACATGCGTTTCTTCTGTGTGTATTTGTGCAGTGCGCAGTAAAACAAGTTCAGGGCAAGGGGAGAAATCGGCGAGAGACGGTTCTAGCCAGCGAGTGCCACGGCAGGTCAGTGCCACCAGGGGGCAGAAGAGCGCCAAGAGCTCTGGCAGCAGCAGCTCGTCTTCTCAGCTCACCTCCAACTGAAGTTCTTCACCAATTAAACACATGCTAAACTTGCTTGAATTACACTCCTATGTTCTGTTGAAGAAGGTTCCTGTACGATTGGCAGAAACTTTTTCACTGTAAACAAAAAGTTGCGTCATTTTAGGGCTCTCCTTGGGGATGTTTTTTGTGTTGTCTGAAAAACACTTGCTTTGCATCAAATTTGCATCTCGCCCAGGGAGACTGTAGCTGAAGCACTTGTATGGAATTTTGTATGCCAGTTTAGTCTACACTTTCACACCAAGACAATTTGAGAAAAACAAAGAAAATCTTTTTCCATCTTTAAAGCTTCCTCTTCTGAAATTCAGTAGCTTTCAGGCTGCTGTGAACCCGATCCGTTTTAAGTTGTTCTTGTGTAAGACACTTTAAATGTCTTGATAGACTGTGATGAGATGGAAGTTAATCATTATTTTCTATTATTTTCATTTGTGAAATGTGCTGGTTTTTTTACATTATTTATTTTTCTTTTATCCAATATTTTCTAAGTACATCTCTGCATTCTTGAGTAAAAAATATAAAACAATTATTGTATTTTACACTTTAATTATTTACATGTAGCACTTTTAGTATATTATACATTAGTACTATGCATCAATCTATTATAAAGCAAAATAAGAGTCTGATCAATTTTGAAAAAGACTCAATTAGTTTAATTTCTTGTTGATAAATGACACATAAGCACTTAGTTCCTACAGTTAAACTGTACAGTAACTGCATAATTATGACTGCTGTCTTCATTCATTCTGATCTGAAGTTCATATTCCATGTTGAATGAGTTTATTTGATTCACTGCCTTTCTCTATAAAAGCTGGAAATTGCCAGGGTCAATGCAAGCACTTGTGTGTTTGTACACTGAACTTTCTTAAGTGTGGTCACACTTCATGGCATGTGTAAGCCAAGGAAAGACCTCTTCACCTTTGCATTATGCACAATGGTTAAAGAACGTCTCTTCAGTAATGAGCTGCAGGCGTATGAAAATGTTTAGTTTCTAAGTGAACAGGTAGTTCCAGGCAGGTCTTGACCGCATTGCATGTCCATATCACTGCGCCAAATGGCAAAAAAAAACATGACACTGATCAAGCAAAAATATATAGTAAAAAATAAGATAAAAACAGAAAAGTATTCCATGTTTTTTGCCTCAAAATTACATTTTAGTATGTGCGGAAAGCTATTCTCCTCTCACTCACTAAAACGCGCGCGCGCATACACACACTGGTGTTGTCATCGCTGCTCTGACGATTTTATCAGTAAAATAATTTAGCAGCTTATAAGCTACATGACATTTCTCACTAGCGAGGTAACAACAGCGCTGTCATTGAAGCAGATAAAAGTAGTTTCGCTTTTAGAAGAAACGCTGCTACCGAACACTGTTTATACAGACTCAGGTAATTCTCTCTCACACACACGGACACTCTCTCTCTCTCTCTCTCTCTCTCTCTCTCTCTCTCTCTGAAGGACAACATGACAATGTCTTGAAAAACAACATAGTAATCTTAAGAATATTTTCAAATCTTGTTGTGTGTAGGTGTGAGATTTTAAAGAAGAACATCTGTGAAGATTCTCTTTTGTGCACGATGAAACCAGATTTCACAATCGGTTAAGATTTAAAAACTCCTGTAGTCTGAGACAGGCTTTAGGTAAACACTAAAGAGCTGATATATCCTGTGTCTGTCCAAACTGGGCCTTGGATGTCAAGTGGTTTTATCATCATTTGATATCAGTCCTAAGGACGTTTTTAACTGGCAAAACCACGTTACATACAACTATCATTCAAAAGTTTTTGGGTCCGATTTAAGAAAGAAAGAAAAAGAAATCAGTGAGCTCTTAAAGTAGCACAAAAAGAACTTTGTTACAAAAACAAATCTATTTCAAATAAATGCGGTGTTTTTTTTCTTTTCATCAAAGAATACGGATAAAATCTTTCCGCAAAAAGATTAAGCAGCACAACTGTTTTCAACATTGATAATAATAAGTAATGTTTCTTGAGTATCAAATAAGCATAGGCTATTATAATGATTTCTGAAGTATCATGTGACAATAAAGACTGGAGTAATAATGCTCAAAATTCAGCTTTAACATCACATTAATAGATTATATTTTAATTTCAGAATTAATATATATTTATATATATATATTAATATTTTTCTTCAAATAAATTCAGCCTTGGAGAAAATGTGAATATAGAAGTAAATAAAGCATTTTCAAACCAGTTTTGACCCGACCTGAATGCAAATCAATGTAATAGTTCAAAGTAACAAACCTTTTCCAGACGTTTCCATTGGAGAGACAAACTGCTATCTATACATGCGCGTATATGACCCAACTAAGCTCTGACAGATGAACACAGTCACTTGTATATGCTCTACTTTTCATTTATAAATGCCAGACAGACATTCTTTTCTCTTTCAAGGTCAGTGTATAAAAAATGAATTCCTTCAGATGGCACAAATATGGCCATAAGGACACATCTCATTGCACAAGGATGTGTACGTAAGTCTTTCAACAGTTTTCTGATTCTTTATTTGTCACTTGTGAAAGTTTCTCTATCCGAAATATTAGCTGGGTTTTCACTTGCCATTTTAATAGAAGAAAGTTGGGTTCGTTGACTATAATATTTGTGCTATTAGTAATATTTTTCCCCCCCAAACAGGCTTCTTAAACACCAGTCTTCCACTGGTCGGTCAAATGTTGTTGTGTATTGATCTGAGTATGTATTGATCTCTGTGTGTATGTGTATGCAGTGAGCAGACCGTGACGGGTTGGTTGGAGCGGATGTTATAGCCAGACAAGAGGGTTTTATGGTACGCCAATCCAATGATGGTATCGCTGGACTTTTGAAGGGTATGGGCCATAAGTAAAAAACAGAACACTGCTCACGAGGGGAATAGAAAAGAAAAGCTTTTGTTTGCCAGACTGAGAGGGATGAGGACAAAGACATACACTTGTGGAGAAAACAAAAAAAAAGGAAAGCGCTTGAGGGGCTTGAGCTAAAGAAAATAGGTGTGTGTGTGAGCTGGGAAGGAAGAGAGAGAGAGAGTGAAAGAGGTGAGCTAGAGGTTTTAATGTGGCCGTTTGTCGTGTTTATGTGGCTGTGCCGCTGCTCTCCTGCTCTCTGTATTGATGGCAGTGCAGCCAGGCTGTAATTGATGGCGGCATATTGCTGTACTCCGGCAAGTGTAATGGGCCGAGACACAGAAGCAGAGAGCACAGCAGGAACCCTCTTTAACCCTTTACGTGCTCACACACACTCACACTCCACAAATATGTGTGTGTTTGTGTCTGTATGAAAGGAGACGTGTGTCACATTTCTACTACAGGTAGATTAACTTCTCATTTTGTAACCCCAAATTGTGCTCCTTGCATTGTGCAAGTTTTCAAGTTGCACACAAAAGATGCACATATATAAAAATAAAGGTTTTTTTTCTTTAAAAAAAGGTCGTAGAACCACTATTTTTGCTTTCCCAAAGAACCTATCAGTAAGCATTTCTTAAAATTATTATTTTTCTTACACTATGAAAATAAAGGTTCTTTATTGGCATCTATCAATGAAGAACCTTTAACATCCAACCTTTCCATTCCACAAAAGGTTCTTTATAGTGGAAAAAAGGTTCTTCAGATTAATGTTCTATACATTAGGTATACACATTTTTTTTTTTTAAGAACTGTTCACGGAAAGATTCTTTGGCAAATCAAAACATTTTCTTCTTTGTATTTTTTTCGTTTTGTTTGTAGAGTGTAGTGTAAAGAAAACCTTTTTTCCACTATAAAGAACATTTTGTGTAATGGAAAGTTTGATGGAAAAGGTTCTTCATTGAACTACAGATGCTAAAATGAACCTTTATTTTGAAGAGTGCAGTTCTTCCCTTCCGTAGAGTTCCGCTTCCATTCCTGAAAGCAAAATGCAGACGACAAGTATTCTGTTAGTTAGTTGTTATATTGTTTAGTTTGCTTGTCTGCTTTGTTTAGATGTATTTTTTAAGTGCTCTGAGTACTGGAACGCTATTTATATCAAACCTAACTCGGTCAAGCAGTAGGAAACAGTTGGTCATGTGATCGTAACGTGGCGGCATGAAGAGGCAACCAACTTTTATTAGGCTACTGATATGACAGAATTGAATTTGAAGTATCATTTTGAGCATATAGTTCTTGAGGGGTAAACCTTGGACACTTTTTCAGTGTGGAAAGAATGACTGAGTGCACCTGTAAAGACATCCTGGGTTAAACATGAACTGTGATCTCGTCTACATTGCTAAAATCATAAAAGAAAAAGAAAGTAAAAAATAGTTTACCTCAGTTTGTAACAGTGGACGTCTATGGAGTAAATAAATGTATACCATAATTAACCCAGAATGAGATTTATTGCCAAATATGCTTGCGCACACAAGGACATTTTCTTGAAGAGAAAAACAAAACGCATATTAAAAGGCCGCTATTATGCTTTTTCAGATTATCTTTCATGCCGTGTGTAATAGCTTATTATGAATCTAAAAGGTCTGCAAAGTTTTAAAGATCAAACTACACGACAAATAAAGCCTCTCAAAGAAGGAAACTGCCTGAAGGAGTTCAACTCAAACTGCATCTTGTTTGGGTGGTTACCTGCATTTCCAAACCGCCAATAGGGGGCAGTGTGTCTCTACTGCCACTTCAGTGCTTCAGCTGCTGAGATTGTTGGTACCTCATTCCCCCCTCCACATATGCCCTGCCTGTGGCATCATGCTTCTATGTGCGAACATCTTTGGCAGCGTGGAGCGGGAAGGGCTTGTAAGCCAGCACGCTCCCACTGCTGTGAACATATTTGTTTGCGTGACTGTTTGTTTCTATTTCTGAGAATTTGACTTAACCTTAGTCATTAGCAGGGCAGATTTATGATAATTTTCATTCATTTATTTGCATGTTTATTCATGGCACTGTATGCTTCCATAGTGGAGATGGTGATAATTTATTCAGAGACGCTTTATATTCTGAGAGCCGATATCACTTAAAATGTATCATATCATATTATAGCATTGCTTATACATCCTTAAAATTTAACATTGATAATACGTGAACTCCAACGACAAACAGTGCAGCTAATTATAAAACAAATATATGAACATATTAGTTTCATGTCACATAACTGTACACATAAAATATTATGTCTGGAAAACAATAGTGCTTTCTTAAACCTCTTTATATTAGCAAGAGAGGAAAATAATCACATGACACTTGACAATATCCAGGTGTGAACCTAGCAACAATGAAACGTATGCCTGTAGCCACACACAGGATAAGGGAAATGAAACTAGCCGTCCATTTCAATATCCAGCTGACATCAACAAACATATTTACTGTACAAGACATTTCCACAGTCGGAATGCTACAAAACAATATTGTGCTCGCTGTATCTCAGAGCACACAAACTAATCAAAAATACTCCATGTGTTCTGCAGAAATGACTCTGGTGAATAGATCTGCTCATCTAACGCAGTGTGTTATTTACACAGCACCCTAACATGCTCTTTCCAGCTCTATTTGCAACAGATCATAGTTGTGTTGGATAATGATTTGACATTTTAACGAATCAGAACTGTGCAAAAAATGATAGACTTGAACCCATTAATGCATTCATTGACGAAATCACTTTATTGTGCGATTCATTCAACATCGCATATAATCAGATTATATTTAATATTCCTGCCAACAGCAGAGTGTGTGAAAGAGTTTTTTTTTTTAACAACAGTTTAATAAACAAGAAGTTAGTAGACTAACTTTTTTATTTTAAAAAACAATATTACTAGTTTCGTTACCTGTTTTAAGAAGTGTTTTCTTTGTAGCAAATCAATTCGGTCAAGTGAATGATTCAATGATGTGGCTGCATCCAAAAATGCCTACTTCACTACTATAGTATGCTATGTGAAAAGAGTAGTATGCCATCCTTTCCAGAAGGCTATTCATAAAACAGTTAAAAGTAGCCTATACCTGGATGTCATATTCGGGATTCTGAAATCCCATGAGGCCACTGGAGAGGATTTGTGAATGGCAGTGAAGCAACGCAACTGATGCTGGCAGGTCACATGGCAAATGTAGTACGTTCGGACTACGTTCATCTTACACATATTCAACATATTTTTTGGTCGCAAATTAATTTTTCAGAAGTACATAATCAAAGAGTATGGGATTTTGGAAAGAGCATTTTGTGTCTAAATAGCATAGCATCCAACAGTTACTATTTCCCCCATGTAAACACATGGCAGAAATAGTAAGAGTAGTATGCTATATTCTATTTTGAATTCTGCAAGTCAATTGTTCAGTTCTTGAATGAATCATGTTCATTTTTTTTAACCAATCAATTCGATTGAGTGAATGATTCAGTTTAGATTCTAGTCATAAGTTTAATTCCTGAACGAATCAGTGAATGATTCAAATGACTTACCACCTAGAAAAGTCCTGCACTGAAAAATCCCCATGCACAGATTGACAGTTTTTTTTTCTATAGTCATAATCAAACGTCGAGAGCAAACAATTAGAAACCAGCCTCTTGAAATCTTAATGCTACTCTGTTTTGTCTCTCGATGCGTTTTCCCGCTGCGTCCGTCTCACCCTCATCCACCTTCTGGCATTTCCCCAGGTGTTGAGGCCGAGAGAGGAAGTGCTATTTTTACTAGTCTGATCTCACACCTCTCTCTCGCTCCCTTCCTTCACCCTCCCCCTCGGTGTGAGGAGGCACGGATGGGTCTGACGAGAGGCCTGAATTTAATACACATGCACGCCCATGCTTTCAACCTTCCGTCAGCTTTTGATTCAAACCTATGAAGGTATTCAGGTGTCTCGGAGCTACTGCGAGAAACATCTGTCATAAACTGTTCACTTTTTTTAGTATGACATGCGATTTCCTTTAATTTAATCATGGTTTTCTTTTTGTTGTACTACCCTGAGCACACTAGCGCTTTCTCTCCTCCTGTTTCTCCTCTCCTTCCACTCCCCCTCTCCATTACTGTGCGGCTGTAGATGCAGTTTCTGCACACGCTCTCTGCCGTGCTTATCGGAATGCGAGTGCTGATTGTTGGCCTGTCTCTCAGTTTGACTGACAGCTCCGGCTTTGCAGCGAAACGCCTGATTTTGTCAATGTTTGTCTGCGAGGCCTTATCTCCAAAACCTTATATTAACTGCCTCGACAGTTAGTGTAGCCGGTCTCCCTCCATCTAGCTTTCCCTCTTCCTATTTGGTCCTCCCTTTTCCTCCTTTCTCCATCAACGTCCTCCCTTCTTCCTTTTTTTCGTAGCTTGACACTGTCAGCAGTTTTTGATTTAAAAGACTCAAGTCCCATTTCTGACGTTTAATATCATGGTCCTGTTTTTATCCAGTCTCATTTTTAAGACGTGATGATGGCTGAGAGCAGGTGAGAAGTGGGTAAATGAGAGGCATTTCCATTGTCTTCTTGTAAAGTAGATCCAGAGGTTAGCAGATCACTTCACACTTAGTGAAATCCAATATGCTTCCAATTCTTGTGTTAGTGCATGTCAGAGTCAATGAGTAAACAGACACAATCTTACAGTCATCGAGATTAAACAATTACTTTCAATTAACACTCTCTTTCTCGCTTTTACACGCTCGCATGTGGATGTGGGTAGTTCATGCAGGTCACCGTGATTTTGCCAAGTAAGTCAACATTCCTATCCCTATCCCTACCCCTAAACCTAACCCTATATCATTTATCCCTAAAATCAGAGAGAAATTAATAACACTGACGTAGAAGCACCTAACCCTTGTTGTAAGCCTAAACTAGACATACACTGTAAACTTGTCCCTCAAATCTGATTGGTTGATTAGAATGTTGTTCCAGGATCAACAAAGATGTTGACCCAGACACATTTGGTGAAATCACTTTTCACCAGTTGATGCATATATAATTTCAGGATTTTAGGTAGCAATTTATTAGAGAAAATGTATCTTAGGCTCTGTAACTGGTAACTGTTTCTCAAAAATACAGTAAAAAAGTAATATTGTATAATATTGCCATTTAAAATGGTATATTATTCCTTTTTTAGCTTATTTATTCTAATTTTCAGCATCATTACTCCAGAAATCATTCTAATATGCTGATTTGGTCCTCAAGTAACATTTCTGATTATTAATAAAATGTTCACTTTAAACAGTATAATATTATTATTAAAGGAGTGGTTCACTTTAAAATAAAATAAAAATAGCCCATGATTTACTCACCCTCAAGCCATCCTTGGAGTATATGATTTTCTTCTTTCAGACGAAGACAATCAGAGTTATATTAATAAATGTCCTGGCTCTTCCAAGCTTTATAATGGCAGTGGATTGCAACTAACAGATTGAAACTCAAAAAAGTGCATACATCCATCATAAACAAACTCCAAACGGCTCCGGGGGGTTAATAAAGTCCTTCTGAAGCAAACCGATGAGTTTATGTTCGAAAAATATTCATATTTAAAACTTTATAAAGTAAAATAACTAGCTTCCGGCCAAACGAACATACGGATCTGACTTAAGCGTAAAGCGCAACTTATGCGAGTAATGTGACATACTGCTGATATTTACATAGACAGTATATAAACGGATATTTACTCGACGCCATGACGCATTACGCTACTTCCGACGTCTTAAGTTGCGCATTATGCGTAAGTAGATTGCGTTTGGCCGGAAGCTATAATCTTACTTTGTAACGTGTTAAATATGAATGTTTTTTTTCTTGCACAAACTCATCGCTTTGCTTCAGAAGGACTTTATTAACTCACCGGAACCGTTTGGAGTTCGTTTATGATGGATGGATGCACTTTTTTGAGCTTCAATCTGTTAGTTGCAATCTACTGCCATTATCAAGCTTAGAAGAGCCAGGACATTTATTAATATAACTGTGATTCTTCTGAAAAAAGAATGTCATATACACCTAGGATGGCTTGAGGGTGAGTAAATCATGGGCTAATTTTCATTATAAAGTGTCCGAAATTCATGTTTCACTATAAGTACGTTAACACAGGGAAAAAAAGTTGTGTCCGTCACGCCATTTTTGGGGTTTTCATCATATTTAATCATCTTAACAAGTTAGTCCTGAAGTCACAAATGTATTTTTATGAATATGTAGTCTCTCAATAGTCTCTCTTAATAGACGTTCATAAGCTGCATAATAGTTGTAAAAGACATGTTCAGAATGGCAATCAACATATATAATTAAAGGAAGATATTGGTACTTTTGAGAAACATCCTTTAGACAAGTGTGTCTTCAAACACAGTAGTTTCACTAAGACCACAACGCTGTGATTGAGTAAAATGCATTTACACCGGTTTAATTAAACATTGATTTATAATTTAATTTCTTACGTCACTTCTTAAAGACTTCTTTATTGAACATTGTCTACAGTCTAAATGTGCTTATGTTTGTTTACTTGTTGCATCTGCTTTCAGAGTATCATTTTAAAATCTAAAATTAAATTTTTACTATGCAGCTGTCTCTGGAATAGTATTCTGATCAATAGTCAATAGCAGCAACTGTCATTGCAACTCGGCCCAGGTAACTGATTTTTGTGCTATTGCAGGTCTCTTTTTATTCTCTTTATGATGAAATAATATGTCCATTTCTTTCTTTGTTTGGCAAATAGCAGTTCAATAAGTGGGATAATGAGCATTCAGCTGGACATTATTGCAAATAACCCCTTCAGGGTAATAAAAGACCCCTTTATTTTGTCCCGAGGTCCTGATCACCCTGTCAAGGTTCTTACGTATAAATGAACAGCAATGAAACAACTCTTCTGACACTCTATTTTGTTCTCTGCAGCCCTTAATGTTGATCATTGCTTCTCCTGTGAAAGCGGTGGCTTAGTTTGACCTGTGTTTCTCAGCAAAATCAGAACAAAGAGAACTGACAGTCTGTATTCAAGTCCAGTTTGTTGCATTCAAATTCTTTCAAATACCATACGTCAAGGACATAAAAGACTAAGCAACTTTGTGTTACGATTCTCAGCGATTATCCATATTGAAAAGACTTTCCTTTCAAAAAAATGCATGAATCTGGTTGAGGTAGCAGAGATTTCATTGTCTTTATTCATTTCACACAATACGCTCACATTTCTTATATTTTATCAAATGTGTATGAGGATTTCATAGGAATCAAACCTGTGACCTTGGCATTTCTAGACCTGTCTGTGTGTCTGTCTGTTTTATCTTTCAAACGAACTCATTCTGTAACTCCTTATTCAATATACAATTAAAAGAACATAACAGAATAAAATAAATAGAACAATGTGAGGGTTCACGAGCTGCTAATTATAAGGAGCTTATAAACAAGGTGGAAAAGTAGGAATTTAATCACTCAGTAATTTAAAAAAAAATTAAAAGGTGTTTGGAGACCCTGTATTAAAAGACTTTAATTCATTAACCAGGTGAGAGCGTAAGTCTATCTTTATCCTAAATTATATTTTCATATTTTTAGGGCATGTTTCTGATTTTAAATCTGCACTTTAATTTATCCAATGTGTACTCATTACCTCTGAGCTTATTGAACAGTGATGATGCATATAGTGCGGTCTATGCAAACTGAGGTGTAAATCTAAAACATTAACATTAAACATTAGTAAAACATTGTGTGGGATAAATGAATAGGGAAATATAGATATTTTTTAAAATGTATATCTTTTAAGATAATATACAACATCTGTTGTGCCATTTGTGCATGAAGAATTAGGAGTTTGTTTCAACATTTTATTTGAAAGTAATTCTTTTGCACCTCATTTCCAAAGTACATTCAGTTTCAGATTCAGATTAGTGGTCAACACATATCCGATCCTTAAATGTGACCCTGGACCACAAAACCAGTCACATGGGTCAATTTTTTTTAAATTGAGATTCATGCATCACATGAAAGCTGAATAAATAAGCTTTCCATTGGTGTATGGTTTGTTATGATATGACACTATTTGGCCAAGATACAACTATTTGAAAATGTAGAATCTGACGGAGCAAAAAAAACGAAACATTGAGAAAATCGCCTTTAAAGTTGTTCATTTATGTTTGCGATTGTGCTGCATTCACTCACAAAAAATAAATGTTGAATATATTTATGGTACGAAATTGACATATTCATGGAACATGATCTTTACTTAATATCCTAATGATTTTTGGCATAAAAGAAAAATCGATAATTTCGACCCATATATTGCCAATAATTGCCAATAGCCAATTATTGTTGGCTATTGCCACAAATTTACCCGTGCGACTTATGACTGGTTTTGTGATCCAGGGTCACAAATTAGCCACAATCCCAGTGTGGTTTCAGCTTTAAGAACCAATAGTTCATTGCTACTAAACATAAAGTGCTACATTTCAACCTATCAGATCTGGATCACTTGTTCACACTCATATATAAAACAAAATTGAGTAAAGTTAGTCTGTTCCAGTTTTGACATTCCTTATTAAATAACATATTAAAATGGAAAAAGACTTGTCATTGATTTGACCCATGGCATTATTGAAAAAAAAAAAACATGTTAGATGCTTTTTAGGGGTATTAATGGAGGTTGAAGGTCAAAAAATAAACATAAACGAAAAATAAACTAGGAGATGTCATCTCTATACTATTTTTGGTCTTTGTGCCATGGTATTTTTCCTCATAGCAGATATGGAATATTGAGCTCAATGAGGCTGTTAAATGTAAACATATTGAAATAAGCACTGCTTGAACCATGTGGCGTTTTGATTATTATGTCACTGCAAAAACCATGTCAGAAAAATCAACCCATTATGTCACAGCATAATGATGTTGAACAAAGAAAGTTCATGGACAAAAACAAACTGCATTTTCCCAGGAAAAAGAAAACTTAGTGCAAACGTTCTAAATCAAAATAATTAGATTTGATATATATTCTATAGGCTATAACCCATTAAAATGCCATGGTGATGAATTGGTACATGCAAATTAGCTGATATTCTGATGAAAGAACAAACATTAAAATAAATAAAAGGGGTTTATTTTTAAAATCGATGTTGCATTACATTAATTTAATTAGTACAGAAATTAGTATTCAATCAATTTTAGTTGTGGGAACACAGATGTCACAGAATAACCCATATCACATCATATCATATTCCTTATTGTTTTTGTGTGTTCTTGTGTAATCAGAAATCGAGAACCCTACAGTCAGTGTACGTTTGAGAATGTGTGTGTAAGTGTGATGGTGTGAGGCACTGTGTCAGCAGAGATATGCTAACATGCCTGCTTCATTGTGCTGGTGATGCTGTTCTTTGAGTCTGAATGAATAGAGCTCGTGTCTTTGCAGCGAGAAACATGTCAGTCAGCCCTGTCTCCCTGACCTATACCATCCCTCACTAAACCTCTCGCAGACTCGCACTTCTCCGCATTCTCGCGCACAAAACCAGCGAATAATAAGGAAGCACTGATCCTGTGACCTCTCCTTCTAACCAGTCGCCACGTTTCCCACAAATCTTTCTTCGCAACTGGATATGCAATGGAGTCAGACTATGTTCCAGTCCGATATTAACCACCTCAGCAAAGCACAGGCTCTATACCAGAGATAAAAGTGTTGGCTTACCATGCAATGTTTTGCTCGAGGTGCCTCCATCCGTGACCCTGTACTGACCTAAGATCAACACATAAACTAAATTTTGAAGGCCACTCCTGAATCACAGCGTGCACTTGTGGTGGCCTTGAGGCTCCTGTAGATCACAGGGCCGTGGCCTCCTCTTGGCGGTTTGTGAATGCATTTCTAAAGGTGCCCTCATTACAGTCACCCCAAGTTTATTGTATCGGTGACTCTGGCCACTTCTTTTCATAGACCGTAGAGGACATGTTTTCTAATTTGCTTAGTTTACAGAAGGCTCTGTGCATCAAAGTTTCTCTCTCGCTCTTTATATTTACCCTGCTCTTGCTTCTGTTTTAAATGCAACAATTTTATAGGCTATTTATATATTTATATCTAAATTATGTAGTTGATAACTCTTATTTGTTTATTTTAAACGACTAGTTTACAATAAACAATATTCGGTCATCATTTACTCGTCCTCATCTTTTTAAATGAATCAGATGATTTAATTCACAAAACTGATCTGAATGATTTGTCCACAAATTGTATGGACTACTTTTATCATTCTCATTTGCAGTGCTGGGGGTAACGCATTACAAGTAATTACGTAATCAGATTACTTTTTTCAATTAACGTATTACTTTTTAATGTACAACAAAATTTCTGAGTTACTTTTTCAAGTAAGTAACTCAAGTATAACTTTGTTTTCCCATTTATTGACTGACACCTCTCCTGTCCCCATGTTGAGAGAAATCGGGAGTAATCCTGCCCCTTTTTTATTTGTGATTACAAGCTTATTGTTTTTAAATTTTGACTTGAGAGGGCATTCATGTAAAAAATTTGAACTAGGAAACTAGTATTTATAATAATTCCGATAGCACAGGCGTTGATCGCGCTGTGTAAACATGATGGGTATTGTAGTTCCCAACTAAATGTGAGCATGTAACTCAAATCACTTGCACAAAAACTGATTCAGTATTTCTCAAAATAAATAAAAACAATGACCTGTCAAAAATGTTGAATATTAGACAAACCTGCAATAATTAAATGTTAAATTACACAAATATACTGTACTTTATGCATTTAATCTCACTTTATTAATCAATGTCTTGCTGCTGACCTTCGATGATCAAATTCAATCATACTAAGCAAAAACGACTTTAGATAAACCTCACATTTGTGTTTCTTTCTTTTTTTTATTTCTGTAGTAAGGGTGTTGAACTCTCTTCTCCTGCATCCTATTCTTCTTCAATCCAGAATGGCCAACCCGATCTCACGGCAATTCGTAAGAATTTTATGAGGTGGCTAATTCGTACTAATTTTACGAGGTGGCTAATTCGTACCAATTCATACGACCTCACTCGTACGAATTTGTAAGATTTTTGCTAAATCGTACATATTTTACGAGTTGCCAAATTCTTATGAATTCGTATGAATGACCTACCCCTGACCCCGCCCCTAAACCTACCCATCACGCGGGTTTAGACAAATTGTACAAATTCGTACGAATTAGCCACCTTTCTATCACTCGTACAAATTCGAAAGCCCAGCCTAAATGAGATACAAATACATCAAACATAATGTAATACGTTACTTTACATAAAAAGCAACTGACGCTAGTATTTTATTTTTTAGGGAGTAACGCAATATTGTAATGCATTACTTTTAACAGTAACTTTCCCCAATCCCCAACACTGCTCATATGGTGCCTTTGTATTCAGTTTGAGCTTGAAAGCTATAGTCACCATTCATTTTAATTGCAATGGAAAGCGCAACCAGAATATTAATTCAAAATTCCTCCATTTTCATTTTCAGAATTTTCATTTTTGAGTGAACTTCCTGTTCTGTCTTTATCCATTTCCATTTTTCTCTTCCGCTTCCTGTTTTTCTCCTGCACTCTGTATTCGTCTCTCCTCTCACCCTTTTCCCTCCGCTGCATCTTTTTCCCTCCCTTGTCTTCCATCCCTCCCTCCCTCCCTCCCTCTTTTTCTCTCGTTTCATGGCTTGGTAGTGATTGACACTTACAAATTACCCCGCGGTGGAGGCATTGTGTGTGACCCTTCTCTCTCTCATCTCCAGCGAGCCTGCCGTTTTGTCATCTAATTACTGTGAATCCCCGGCCTGTTCCCTGCTGCTGAATTTTTAATGGGCCTGCCTGCCTGCCAGCCGGGTTGTCCACTCCCCAAACTCAAACACCCCCTAACCCCCCTCCTCTTCTCCCTCTTCATCCTTCTCTCTCCTCACCTGACAGCCTGGTGCTCCCCTCTCTCTCTCTCTCTCTCTCTCTCTGTCTCTTAACTTGTGTGTCCTCATTCAGTCTCCTCTATCAGTCTTTCTCCATGTTATCCAGGTGTGTCCTCTCAGCCCTGGTCAACCTCTCAGCGCTGACTGAGCCGTCCACTTGACAAATCTGCCAACTTCCTGTTTCCTCTCTCTCTTTTCAGCTGTGCTGACTTGTTTCATCCATCCGTCCATCCATCCATCCATCCATCCACCGATCCAATTTGGACTATCTATCTATCTATCTATCTATCTATCTATCTATCTATCTATCTATCTATCTATCTATCTATCTATCTATCTATCCATCTATCTATCTATCCATCTAATCCATCTAACATTTCCATTTAACCATTTATCGATCAATCTATCTAATCCATCCACATCTATCCATCCATCCATCCATCCATCCATCCATCCATCCATACATCCATCCATACATCCATCCATCCATACATCCATCTAACTATTTCCATTTAAAGATCCATCCATCCATCCATCCATCCATCCATCCATCCATCCATCCATCCATCCATCTAATCCATCTAATCCATCCATCCATTCAAATTGGACTCTAACCATCCATCCATCCCACAGTTTTTTCCTCTCACAAAAAGCATACTATTGCATCACATCAGACAGGCTACAGTATCAGACAGGCCTAATAAACACAATCTGCAACAGTACGCTGTATCTTAATGGAGCAGCAGACAGCTCTTCTGTGATGTACAGCCCCAGTGTGGCTGTAGCTCTGTGGCAGAGATGTGAGATCAAGAAGATGAAGCATTCTGCTCTGATTCGGCCCAGGACTTCCCGAGATCCCTTTTTTTCACCCTAGAGACACACACACTCAGCATACAGCACAGAAACCAGGACCCTGTGTGAGAAGCCAGCAGGAAGGTGAAAAAAATCAAGAAAAAATCAGAGCTCCCACAATCCCTAGCAGTGTGTCACTGGGCGCATGGGCTGTAGCCGGCAGGAAGTCCCCTGTCGCTGGCACTAGAGTAGCTAGAAATCATCAGACCTTATCGGCTTGATACTAGAGAGAGCGCACGAGAGAGAAAGAGACGGGTTGGGGTGGTGGAGGGAGAAGGAGCAGGAGGGAAGGGAGATGAAAAGTGATCGAGAGACTGTACAGAAAGAAAGATTAATGTGTCGAGGTTGGAAGGGTTAGCAAAAGGGAAAGGGGGGAAAAGGCAGGAAACGAAATTGTGATGCATATTCATAGTCCCACGGTACTGTAAGTGAGGTGAACATCAGAGATACACTGTCCTCTTAAACACAACAGAATATACATAACAATTGATTTTTCAAGGAAATTTTCGAAATTGGAAATAATAATAACAGGTTCATTTTAGCAGTGGCTGTGTATGACAACACCATATGCTGAAAGACATGCATCTAAAATCACACACTGATTTTGAGTAGGTTTTGAACGAACGTCACAACTGTTAATGTTCTGTATGATTAATGTTAATGTATGAATGTGTGTCTGAACGCACTGTATAGGCCTACTACCTAGTCAGTTTCTTCACTCACAATTCCTCTCCTGTGGCCTCATGAGATAGTAAAGTGTCAATCAGATGCACTGTTCGCCTTCTGTTTTTTGCCCACTAGCTACTGTAGTAAGTAGGCATATTCAGACACAGGGAGTGTGACAGTGATGTCAGCAAGTTGGTGTACACCAAATGTTTGCTATTGTAATGTGTGGCACTGAGTCTGTTTAAGACAGCTTATGGGTCATACACCCGGCGCAATGCAGCTCCAGACGTGACGCAAGTGTTTTTTGCTAGTTTTAGCCCGATGCAGTTATCATTTTCACGTCCTGCGCCACGTTGTTTAAATAGTAAATGCATTTGAGCCCCTTTGTGCACCCATGGGCGTGCTGGTCTGAAAACAAGGTGTTTTGCTGCATAGTTGGCGTGTTGCTATTTTGAGGCAACTGAAATATAATATAAATATGAAATGTACGCACGTTGTGGACCCGCCTATAGGCGCACATTACTAACGCGCTCATTGCTGCGACATTGGCTTTAGACCAGGTTTCAGTTGGTCAATGGCGACTATTTTTTTTGTTATTTAAAGAGCGCGTTAGTAATGTGCGCCTATAGGCGGGTCCACAACGTGCGTATACTCTGCTTGTTACACACACAGGGACGCGCAACAGCACACAAACTAGCCAAATATGAAAAATAAAAGGATTACAATGTAAAAGATTATTATTGTGCACAATAAAGATATGATGGAATCCGGCTTGTCCCGTAGATGGTCTGTTTGCGCGCTTTAACCTCGTGCACGAGGAGATCCATTTGCTCTCTGAAGCGTTCAGTTTTACCGCTAGGCAAATTCCGCCATGTAAATAGCAATCCGCCATGGCGCGTGCGCAACTGGCTTTTAAAAGGAATGTGAGATGAGACTCTGGTTGGTTTATTGCACGTTACGGCAAAAACACACCCATTACTCATTAAGAGAACAGGGACAAACCTTTTAGACTATGCGCGCCGACCATTTTTCCCGTCGTTAAACTAGCAAAAGTGGATTCGGACACGCCCCAAGTGCATTTGCGCCGTGCGCTTGTTTAGACCATGCGCTTAGATCGTTAAAATCGGGCCCTATGGATGTATTTCAACCAACTTTTTGCATCTGGAAAAAAGATTGTTAATATGCAGGGTTACATATAAGAAAACAGAAAATGACGGGGGAAAAAACAGTGAAACAAAAAAATATATCCAAAGCAAATGTGTCTAGTCAAAATGTTCTGTTCTCCGCGATAGCCGCGACTGTAGGTGGCATCAGCGTCCATAACACCCGTCAAATCTTCATTAACAGACAACGCCATTTGCATTCCTTTTAATGGAATTTGATGTGCAGCATTTGGACCACAAAATAATAGGAATGGCTCCAGCGACTGGATCTAAAAACCTTCGAATGACAGCTCATATTTGTGTTTCTGTGAGTTTGAAAAACATATGAAAGCACGCAATGAGACACAGGAGATACGCGACCGACATCTTCCACTACACAACCTGTCTAGTTCCGTTCACAAAACACAGGTTTTCAACTATAAAATTAGGTTGTCACTCTCGGGGTTGTCATAACCGAAACTGTGTGTGAACGTAACCGTATTTAACAGAACTGACGATCGTATTGTGCTGCTTGTGTAAAGGTGGCTTATGATATTCTCGCTCCTAAATATGATTTAAATCAAATCTAACCATAAATTTGAGCAGTAAGAATAGTGTTGTATATACTACAGTAGTAAATATTAGTATTGTCTATAGAAAGATTCCCTAATGAAAAAGCAAAGAGAAGAGGAATAAACAAACTGCAGTGTGGTCTGGGTGACCTGTGATGGTGGCCAATATTTCTGATTAAATTGTTATAAAGCACTTCCTACATAATGTTCAATGTGTGTTTGAGAGATAGGCGAGAGAATGCGACAGTGGCTTGGAGTCTGTTTACCCTGTTTATCAGGTCTGTGGTGGGCAATAACATCATAATGCTTCGTTTGACCGCTCTATGGCCTCCTGAAAAATAAATAACTCGCACTGCCAGGGGTGTTAGATTGAGTTCATGTTTAACGGGGCACCCTGCCCCATGGCCCCCTGGGAAAAGGGATGGGGCGTGGCCGCCAGGCGCAGAGCGAGCTCATTACTGTGTCACGGGTGAGGAGAAATATTGGCCTCGTAAATGACTGAATGAGAGTGAGAAAGGAGGATGGAGAGGTATTGGACGTGGAGTGATAGAGAGAGAAAAGGAAAGGAGGGAGGAGGGAAGGAGAGGGGAAACAAATGACTTAGCCTGGAGAGATAGCAGTCAATCAATCATCTTTAAACAAAAGCAATGCTGCCCCAGAGAGCATTTAAGAAGTGCTTATTTAATTAAAAGTCCCTCTCTCCATATTTATGGCCATCCACCTTCAAATATTAACCTTTTGGGCTGGGACAGGTCCTTACGAGTGAAAGGGGGGGTTGAAGAGGGGTCCTTTAACTGCCTATTCACAATCGATGTGGATGTTTTGTCAGCTCTGTTATAGACTAATGTGTAACTGGGTGCTGAGATGGCTGTCTGGGGACATTTTGACTCTATTATGCTTCAGTTTGTTTTTGTTTATGTATTATTTGAGTTCTCATTGGGTGTTTGTAATATTTCTAAGATATTTTTTAGAAATAATCCCAACAGAGTAGAAAAGGAAAAACCAAAATGATTGACATTGGCCAATTATATGTTCGCCCATCTTTGTTTAAAAATAGAAAATAAATCTACAGACACTTAGCACTTATTTAAAAATAACAATAAGCTAATAATTAATAAGTAATATAACACACTAATTAGTTTAACTACATAAAAAACACAACTCAATTACTAAAACTTGAACTAAAATTAAAATGAAAACAGGAAATATAAAAATAAAATGTAATTAAATATTTTCACAAAAACTATATGATATATCAATGATTTTAAAATAACACTGGTCACAAATCATTTTGAGTACTATTGTGTAAATTAGTTTGCAAATTTGTGTCTTTTAATATTAATATTAAATTGGATTATGTATATTGGAAATATATAGCAGGAATTCAGTTGCCTGGGAAAACACTTAATTTTAACAATGATTTTACGAAGTGTTTACGTGGTTCTGTGAAATACTTGATTGGTCAAACACACAATTTAGGAGTCAGATATTTCTTAATATTCTTGTCAGCCATGGCAACACTGTATTTCGAACAGTTCTTCTGGGTAATTGAAACTGGCGCCTTTTTTGTGTCTCTTGCCTCACTCTGTGGACTGGACTCTGCTCTGTTTAGTTTCATATGAACTCATTTTACGTCTCAGTTATAGTGAAATTGACTCAATGTAATTTTGTTGCAGTATTCATGTTATTGTTGTTGTTGTTTTCTTAGTGGAAGATTTTAACAGATTTTAAAATAATATATAACGTGTCCACATATTTATTTATTTGGTGAGTAGCTTTGTACACTGTAAAAAGTTGATGAATAAGTTATGCCAACATATGTTTTTACATTGCTTTAATTCATCAAAATAAGTGATGAATTGTTTTATAATTTATACAAGATTCAATTTTTTTTTTTTTTTAACTCAGTTTAATGTCATTTAAGTTTAAATTAATTAAACATCCAATGATTGTACCAAGGCAGCAACTTTTTATTATTATTATTTTCTTTTTTTACAGTGTAGGCAGGATAATGTAGAGCAGCAGTTCTCAACCAGGGGGCCGGGGCTCACTAAATGCCATCAGTGTAACTTAAGGATTTAAAATAAGAAAAGAAAAAATATTCAAATATTTATTCACCTTAGAAACTTTTTTCTTTTTCTTTAACGAGCCAGGTTCCCCACTGTCTTGGGAAACCTATTGTCATTTTAAAAGTGAGATTAATACAATCTTAAAAATCCATGGACATTTTTATAATGAATAATTGAAGTCATGCCCAGCACTAAAATATTTTAACGAGTAGAAATTATTAATTAAAAAAAATATTTTTTAAATGCTTAATCCTTAGCCAGTAAACAACAACGACTGGAAAAGTCAGGTAAATTCATGGGTTAAAAAAAAAACTGCTAAAAAAAACATTTAGCTCTTTAAAATTTAAAATGTAATTTAAAGAAAATAAGAGTGTTGAGCCTGCAAATGTTGAGGGCCTTGCCTTGGAGTGAAAAGGAACCTCTAATGTAGAATCAGTCAGTCAGAATCACAAAATAAAACTCCCTTCTGGGTGAAGGAAGATGCCTTCGCTTTAGTTCAAGGTAATGACTGGCTGAATATACATAACCCCAAATATAATTGACCACAGAATGCCATAACTGAGTTATACGATATTGCATTTTTAGCCAAGAATTAGTAAGTTGCTCTGGTTGGTTTCTGAGTGGATGCAGAACTTTGATTCACTCTGATCCCAAGAAAAGCCACACACACACACACACACACACACACACACACACACACACACACACACACACACACACACACACACACACACACACACACACACACACACAGCAAATCAGCCAGACTGATATTGGTCCAATACAAAAGAGCAGCTTCACCTGGCTGGCATCAAAGCGGAGTGCCGGGTATCAAACCTCTTTTGAAGCTGGAGGTTTCGGTGACTTTGCTCTATGTCACACACCATATGTTTGCACCTTCTGTACCCTCTCAATACACCCTGCGTGCCATCTGCACATGTCCCCCTGTGTGTCAGCCTACGTGTGTATGTGTGTGCGTTGTTTGCAACTTAATATATCTTAGCACAACTCTATGCAAACTGTTTTCATATACATGTACACAGGTGTGTAGACAGCTACACTAATAGGTGGTATTTAATGATCAGCTTAGGAATCAGCAGCATCCTCATGGTAATAAAAAATAAATAAACTCAGAATAGCACATGTCCAAACAAACATACTGGTGGTTAACAAATTAGCTATTCAATTTGTTGCGTTTTTACCTTGAACTATTATCGACACATACAATTACTTTAAATAAAGTGCTCCTCAACAAGGACACCTGTCATACTTTGCATTAGATACAAAATATCAAACTAAATGTAATCAGATGCTAGACCTTGACTTTTCTTTTCCATTTATTCAATTACTTTTAAGCAACTGGTGTCAAGGTGATTTTTAAAGGATGTCAGTTCCCGAAAGTTCAAACCGCAAAGTAACTATAGCCTTGTTTATCATGAACATGTGCAGCTATTGTATGACAACCAGAAAGCTGTTCATTTTGAACAGTATATTGTTTTATCATGTAAAACCCTTTTTTGGATTGAAAAGTGAACTGTTGCTATATTTAATTCAAATAAATTACTTTATTCGATATTTTGTTGTCTAATATTTTTGCATATACTAGCCTACTATGTTAAAATACATTACCATGTCCAAAAAAACATTATATTCCCACAATGCATTTTGATAGTATTTAATAACTACACTATACCATTCTGAAGGTTCACTATATTTTACAATGCAATTTATTTCTGTGATGGCAAAGCTGAATTTTCAGCATCATTGCTTCAGTCTTCTGCATCACAAGATCCTTTAGAAATAATTATAATATAATAATTTGGTGCTCAAGAAACTTTCCCTATTATTAAGAAAAGTTCATAAGAACAGCATTTATTTGAAATACAAGTTTACCAATGTAACAATGTAAAAGTGTCTACTGTCAATGCATCCTTCCTGAATAAAAAAAAAAAAATCTTATTGACCCCAAACTTTCAAACACAAGAATATTTTGATTTTATAGCTGAGCTTTGACAAAAGTGTATTACCAATCAAAAAATATAATTTAAAATGATATTAATATGATTGCTTGTTGATAGATTAGCCTTACCATTCCATAAACTCAGAGAGGTTACCGTTTCAATTTGTTTTAACTGCAAACCAGCTCATTGTGTCTGAGAATCATTGCCTGATGAATCGCACATTTCCTTTCAGCCCTTTATTTGTTACTTTCCCCTGTTAACCGGGTAGCTCCTTTGCACCGACAGGTCTTTAAATTATCTCCACATCCCGAACAGGGTCATTTATGGTTGTGCGCATCTGAATATTTGACTTGCCGAGAGAAAAGAAAATTATGCAACAAACAAGCGAGAAAGGGAACATGATATCCCAGGGTTTGGATTCGACAGCCAGGAAATTAAGTGGTACATCTAACACATTTCCAGAGGCCTAAAAAAATGAACAGCTGCCTCACTCTAAGAGTGCAGTAATTGGGTGAGCCTCTTTGACGTGTTCCCACCTAGCGCTGTGCTGTTAAGCCACCACATTCTTTATGAATCATATTTACTATGACAATATTCGCAGGCTTCCTTGCTTGGTGCTAATGCATTCAGCTCACTCCTCTCTCCTAGCTGGCACCGGATTCACGCGCACGCACGCACAAAAAAACACAGACACACACTTTCAGAAACCACAAAGGATACACTTTCATGAATATAAAAGTATACACAAACGTATATCGAGCGGCATACACAGACAAAACAGATTGTATCATCTGTCAACACTTTAGATGTGAGTGGAGGCCACACGTTACAAAGTGGGAATGTTCTCTTGAAACCTAGTGAACAATTCACAGTGAATTTTGTCACCCTTGCAGATGCTGAGTCTCCTCACATAGTGATATTGATGCTTTGAGATCCGTAGACTGTTAAATTTAAGCCGAGACGACGTGTCATTATGGATTTATTTTGTTTGCGGGTAGCCTTCTCATATTACACATAAGAAGAAGATGTGGGTTGTGTTTGCTTTTTAAATATTATTTTGTAGATCTATTCTAAGATATAGGTTTATTTACTTATTTTTAAACATCAAAATTGTGTTATTATAAGCATTACAAGGACAAGCTCTCACCAGTCTTGTATTTAACATGCTGCTAGAGAAAAGGAAGAGGTGAAGAGTAAAAGAGAAAGAGTGCTAAAGGATGAAACAGCACGAACTTATGAAATAAACTTATAAAATAAACTCTGAGAGAGAGAGAGAGAGAGAGAGAGAGAGAGAGAGAGAGAGAGAGAGAGAGAGAGAGAGAGATATGGGAACTGTTGCTGTGAATACAAGTGCTAAAAGTGTGATCACCCATATTACACACATCTCATGGCTTCTCCCTCTCCCACGAGCAATGCATTTACAGTGTTTAGTATATATTTAAATTCACTTTAACCACGAAATGTGCAAAAAATGAAAAATAAACTAGATTTAGACTTGTGTTTGACCATGGAAAATGTGCAAAAACAATGCTATGGTTTTGTGGGTGGATAGCCTACTACGTGATTGCAAGGGCTTCTGGGTTGTAGCCTAACCGTAATACATTTTTCTAATTTAAAAAAAATAGTATTTATTGGATTAAAGAGTAGAATAAAAAAATATAGCAGTAGCCTATATATAGCATTATTATCCATGAAATAATTGATATCATTGTAGTAGTTACTCTCTCACTCTCTATCTCTATCTCTCTCTCTCTCTCTCTCTCTCTCTCTCTCTCTCTCTCTCTCTCTCTCTCTCTCTCTCTCTCTCTCTCTCTCTCTCTCTCTCTCTCATTGCATTGTCACCTCAGTGATTACATTCACTTTCAAGAATTCACAGCAACTTTGACAATGATCCGTTACGGAATCAACGCGCTTTAGCTATGTTTATTATTCTATCTAATGTGTCAGGGGAATGTCGTTAAAAACACTAATAATCAAATACATAACATACCTTCTGTACCTCAAAAGATGTGCTTGAACCGTTCGGTTCTCTTGGCCATTGTGAATAAGCGTGAATAGTGACGAAAGCTTGCTTGACTGCGCAGCACGTTACAAATTGAGTTCTGATTTGTCAATCGCTATTATCGTTCGGTCATTATCATATGGATAATTTTAAACCCTGAAGGCATTTTTAGAGGTGTTTTTCCTCAGGAGGGAATTAAGATAGGAGGACAATTCTTCTTTGGTGAAGTTCCTCTACATAAACTGCATCTGAATCAAATTGTGGTGTAGCATTTAAAGTAATCAAAAGTTACAGCATTTGGGACCAAGGTAGCCTTTTTGTTTAGCTCTTTACACCCCCTACTGTCCTTTTTTTTTAATTGTTTGTGGTGGACGGAATTTTGACTCATTTCAGTCGGGAACATCCACTGTAAGTATTATGTGCCATTTTCTACGATCTGTGCATGTTTTATGAAGTAACAAGCAAAAACGCAGTGTGAAAGCTAACTAGCTAACGTTAGCTACATTTGATTTTAGCGTGTGGAGTCTAACTCCTTGAGGAATATCTCATGGAATATCGCATGTTCCTCGAGATATGAGGAAGTTATGAAGTTACGAACGAAAACGTGACACAAATGCTGCATCCGTATACTATATAGTCTATATGGGTCTTGCGGGGATTCACGTACAAAACTCGCTCAAATTTATTAAAAGCACAAAACATTTATTACAACTTGTTGTATTCTACTCAGTGAGACCTTTCAAAGTACATATGACACGTGACTATCTGAGGCTGAGCTGTATCTAAGCTTTCCAATGAACAATATTTGTTCAATATTTTGTGTTGATCAAGGCAGTAGTTTTTAAAAATATGACTACCTAATTTCTTCGTAGTTTTTTGGCGCCATTAAAGTCACAGTTCCAATAACTTAGGACACTAAAGAGACCTTTCCACCGACTCTGAAAAACATAAGAAAGATGCCCAGAGTCCCTGATCACCTATGAACATGCCATAGTCCTGCTGCAGGAGGCAGATGTGGCCATTGCAATAAACTGCAATGTAATGTAAGAACTAAGAAGCTACAGGGAGACAGGAAGGACCATATGACCATATGTCATCTTTTGATATTGGTCCCCCATTTGTTCAAGGACTCATTATTCTATTTTTGTCACCAAATGTCTCTTAAATTTGTTCAGTTTTTTTCCCTCAGTTGTTGAATCTTTTTATGTTCATACAAATATTTACACATAATAAGAAATGTGCAGTTGACAGTGGGAGGATGTTTCTTTTTTTGCTGAGTATTGTTTACTATTCTTTACTATATTAATTTGCTTGGTCAGTGTAGTTGTGGGTTTTGGTTCTATTGCGGTATAGGCTGTAAGGACCTTTGAAATAACTGAAATAATTTGGCAAAGTGAAATGGACATGTATTGCGGTCAAGACCTGCCTAGAACTACTTTAGTCATGTGTTTCCCTGAAAAAAAAAATGCACCTCTTAGAATGTTCGTCAACCAATCAGATTCAAACATTCAACAGCCCGTAGTATAAATATATTTCTGTCATGACAACTCTCGGAGTGATTGGCATGGCAATGGGTGTCAATGTTGTATGTTTGGTCTTGGCGGAATAGATCTCACACTGTTGCTGCTGCTGCTTTTATTGCTGCTGTAGGTTATTGCTGCGGCAGAGCAAGTACGGGACTTGCTAGTGTCAACATATACAGAACACGCTGCTGTGAGCAAGTAAGACATGCTGCTGCTGCTACACAATATAGTGAACATGAATTACCCGTAGCAGATCTATAGAGGTGGAGCTGGGGAAGGTGGGGGGTTTCTGAAAACATGCTACGCTGCACTGCTAAGGCAAATGCTACCCAATTATTTGAAGGTTGAGCACCCAAGCTCATTGGCTACTGATACGGCAGGAACCAATCAGCTGTGCCCGATAGATAACGATGTGATTAGCCTGCGCCATCTAGAGTTTCATGCCAGAACTTTATATATAACAAATACGTGACACATAACAAAATTACTAAAACTTAAACGAAAATTAGCTCAAATATATTCAAAATATTTATAAATAATGTAATAGCCTAGTATATAAATAAAACATAAAATAACACTCAAGATGCAGAAATTACACTCTTCGGCTTAAGGCATTTTACAAATTTGTCTTTCTGACAACCTCTCTCTCTCTCTCTCTCTCTCTCTCTCTCTCTCTCTCTGTATATATGTGAGTGATGTTGATATCAGTGAAATGACTATCTTCATCTGTCATTTTACACTTTTTAGATCTACAAATACAGTCTGTGTGGATTGTCGAGTGGCGTGTGATTATTTCAGAGATACATACTCAGCATATTTGTGTGTGTGTGTGCGTGTGCGTGTGTGTGTAAATTTTTCTCTATGTTTGTGAAATCTCCCTTTTCTGTTTGGTCTTTACACTGTAGAATCTAGAGCAGAGCAGTGCCAAATATTTACTTTGGCAGGTGAACACAAATGGTTTTCCAGGATCTGTTTGTGCCACAAATGTTGACACCACTTGCAGTACAGTGAATGCTTATATGCATGTCTATGAAAAATGCATATTATTTCAATGAGATACATTTAAGCTATTTTACATTTAATATTGATTTCGACAACAAAATTAATCAATTCATTCGTGTGTATATTTTTTGAAAAGGTTAAGAAATATTTTTGAGCATTTGACTGCACATGTGTGGGTCCATGTAGAAGTGTGTGTGAGTATGCAAGACTCTGGGTATCACTAGAGAGCGTGAAGACAATAATGCAAACTGACACTTCAGAAATGAGAGGGTGGTTGCCTGGCGACCGTCGCTGGGGTGGTTGTTCCCGCGGGGACGGGGTGAGATGCAGTCTAAATGATGTTTGATTAGAACTTAGATCAGTTAGGCGGGCACAGACATGTCTGATGACAGGATGAGAGGGGTGTCTATCCCAGAGGGGTGTGTGAATGCGTAAAACGTACAGTAATAGACTGAACATGCAAATGCACATTTTCAAGGTTCACTTCTTGTATATTTTATGGTACATTGTAACATTAGAATGAAAGATGATCTTCCGGGAGAATCAAGGTTTCAGAAGGTTTTCGCTTCTCGCACCTGTTTTATTTCAATTTCTACCTTTCTTTGCCTGTAGATGGAGCTGCAGTGGAACACATACTGTAGCAGTTTTGACCTTTGACCTCTCCAGTGGTCCATAAACTCTTCATTAGCATGCATGGTTATCATTTATTTAGCTTATTTGTTTTAGATACTTTTTCTTTATTAACAGCAGTGCTTAAACTGTGAGAACTCCACACGTTTTTGTAAAACCTGATGATGATATTTTCCAGGATGATTTGAGATAACTCTGAGATAACATATTCAATTGATGAAAGAACATCTGACCATCTGTGCAAAGGTTTTTACATGATCATCAGTGTCACAAATTTATGGAAGCTTGTTTCCGCCACAGAAAAAAAAAAAAAAAATGTAATTGCAACATTTGATTTCATAATTCTGACTTTTTTCTCTGACTCTGAATAGCGTGATATTAAGTCACAATTGCGAGTTACTCAATTATGAGAAAATAAGTCCGAATTGTGAGATATAAACACGCAATTACGAGAAAAAGTCAGAATTGTGAGTTAGCCTAGGCTATATCTCACAATTCTGAGAGAAACAAAGTCTGAATTGCTAGATGTAAACTCGAATAATAATAGTCAATAAAACAATAAAAAAGTCGCGATTATCTTTTAAAATGTTTTATTCTGTGGCGGAAACAAGCTTTCATACAAATATGCTTAGTGCAAATTTAATTTGTGACCTATAAAGACCTAGAGTCTTACATATTTCTTATGTAATATGAAATGTTTCTATTGCATTTTTAAAAATCCTTTATAAATATATATAAAAAACGAAATTCTTTATATTTTGGTTTAAATTTTTGAATTCCAGATTTACAATGTGGTCTCAGACTTTTGAACCCCATTGTATGTTTCAATCATGTGAACCAATATTAAACTTCTGAACAGGATGCATAAATATATGAATTTATGGAATAACAAGGTTGATCGCTTTTAACAGTTGTATAAAAAATGATTCTGGCATATTTGCACAAAATTGTAGTGGAATAACAGCATAAGAGCGTATAAAAGTAGACAATTTGAAAAATGCTTGCAATTTATGCTCAAAGGAAATGTGAAAACAGAGACCGGTATTAAATAGAAAAATGAAAAAAGACTGAAGACGGACTTAAGACCAGACGGCTTTGCATTTTTAAGTTTAATGCTTTCTGAAGGAAGAAGAAAATAGAGTGAAGAAGAGAGAAAGAGAAGTGCACTACAACAGGTCATGAGGTGGTTTTAGTGCTAGTAAATATGTGTGAGGAAGAATATTTGCTCCCACTACAATGACTTTTTTTACTGTTTAAGATTCATCTGTGATAAGATAAATGAAAAGACTTTATCTTCACTGATCTGTTCAAAAAACATGAACATGACTTGCCTCCCTCTGTATTAATAATACACACACACAAACACACACAGGGATGCACTCACTCACTCACTTATACACACACCTAGACACATGCGCACGCTCAAGCACACACACACACACACACACACACACACACACACACGTACACTGGCAGCAGCAGAATTGAATGCGATAGGGAAGTGAAAAATGATTAACCCGGGGTCAGCTCTCAGCCTCAATCTCACCAGCGCTCAAAGAGCAGCGCAGACTGATTTAAACTCGTCATGTTCCGCCGCACACATTTGCATATATTTATTAAATTCAGCTTGCACCCAGGAATAAAATAAAGCAGACCAGGGAGAGAGAGAGGGAGTCGGGGGGACAGGCAGAAGGGAGAATATTTAAACGAACAGTGTTACAGATAGATCTGCCTTTTCATTCATTGTGGAGCTCATCTGAAGGCAATAGAAAGGGGGGAGACATGATTTTGGACTTCTGCAAGTGTTCTTATCGAGAGAGGGGGACACAGTGCTGGCCAAATCTGATCCTGATTGAATGAGGGGTGAAGTGGATTTTTTTTGGCCTGTGGCTTTAAACTAATTATTTGTGATCAGTCTGAAATATGATCATGTTTATATATCTTGTAGATTTGAAATGAATAGTAGAAATGGAGAAAAAAGTTCAAGAAAGTAAAATCATGGCATAAACAAAAATTATATGTACAGTTACATCTACATGCAAAAAATATATGAAGACTTCAGATGCAAACGCCTCTGTGCCATCTGAAATGTTCTTCTAGAATGATAATTTTGATCAAGATTGTATGTTTGTTCAGTTTATTCACTTTAATGGCCATGAAAATTACCGTACCTATTAATTGTCATTAATTAAAGTGAAATTACTGAACCTAAAATATACAAGCTTGATAAAAATGATCATTCTAAAAGATCATTTTAGATGGCACTTAGAGGCTTTTGCATCTGAAGTCTTCATATATATGTTTACAATTGTAGAGAAAATGCAAAAATTGTGTACATTTATATATACAAAAAAAATGCACAGTTGTACACAGGAATTGTATGTACAATTACATACAAAAACATGTATACGCTGTAAAAAATTAAATGATCAATAAGTTATGACAACATGTTTTTACATTGCTTTAACTTATCACAATAAGTTAAGCAATTTTCTACTTTTTTATGTTATACAAGATTCAACAAATTTTTTAAGTAATTTTAATGTAATTTAAGTTTAAATGACTTAAACTTCTAAGTTGATTGTACTTAAAGCTACATTGTGTAGGATTTTCTCCCATGTAGCGGTGAAATTGTATATGACTATACCAACTGAATATTACTTTCTAGCCCCTCCCATTCCGAGGGCGTTTTAACTGCTACGGCGGCCGTATTATTTCAAATCTGCCGGCAGTCGCAAGTAATCCCCGCCCCCTCGCATTCGTCACGGTGCCACTGAGTGTAAAAACACGAAAGGCGAAGCTTGAATTTCCACGTATGTCCCTCTTTGGCTAATGTATTTTCAAGATGGAAGCGGAACATGGCTTCCGCCATTCGAGCGACTCGCTCGTATGTATTATAAATGGCAGATTCTACGCTTACGAGAATACTTGATAAGTTGGTAGAACAAAGTGTTTTTTGCTAAGAATCAACTTAAAAAATTACAGTGTAGCTTTAAATATTTGAAGCAGCAACTTTTTTTTACATGCAAAAAAAAATCACAATTGTACACAGAAATTGTACTTACAATTACATGCGGACAAATGTACAAACAATTGATCACAAATATACAGTTTTAGGCAAAATTGTACGCAGTTACATGAAACAAAATTCTATACAGTAACAGGTACATGCAAAAAAAATGCACAAAAAATTCTCATTATGCTTAAATTGGACAAAATGTGATGTGCAGTTGTGTGCATTTGCCAGTAGTATGCAAAAAAAAAATACATCATAGTAATTGTGACCGATCTGATGTTCCTTAGCATGGATGTTTGATATCAACTTTTGTGGGCCGTCAGTATTGCTGCAGTAAAGTTGAACAAAATTGCCATCTGCACTTTATGTAGGTTTTGTTTTTAAGAGTGAATAAACTAAAATTATGGCCAGCTTTACACAGTAACGTTTCAGTGGCTTGCAGTATGATCTATATAAGTCTGTCGTATAGGGTTTGCTGGCAGTGTGGATCGACAGAATGTTTACACCGTTTTCATTTTCATTTTAAAGAGGGGTTTTATATGGCATCTGTCCACTGGGATTAAGATGTGGGCTTTAGGTGAACACATTCAGTTCAAACAATTACATCTGTTGAGTTGGCATTTACCCCTTTAGCTCCAAACATTGGGTGTAGCAGTCGCTTGTGGTGGTGAGAAATACCTCAGAGACTCTCTATACCTCGACTGTGTAATACTGTAATCTATATGATATAAACGCATATGTATGTTCATATGCTGTAACATATGTTGTCGCCGTGTTGTTAGGGTGTAAATCTCATCGTGATAGTGTTTTTTAAGTGCATGTGCGTGTGATTGTGGGTGTGAGAGCATTACGGCGCTCTCTCAAGGTGGTCGCGTTACCCCAGAGGCGTGCGACCCCTGTGTGCCTCCGGAATAATCCTTTTCTCCACCTCCACATCCACAGCCTTAAATATACAAGCGTCGGGAGACAGGGGACAAACAAAAAACAACAAACAAACAGCAAATCAGAGGGAGAGAGTGAGTGAGAGAGAGAGAGAAAGAGACCAAGAAAGGAGAGAGAGACAAGACTAAGCTTATTCAAACGCTGCCAATGCCATACTCCAGTGCTCTCCTGGGCGGCGTGCCAAACGCTGTGGAAACCGTCGCCGTCAGCGATAGGTGGCAGGATGGATGCCAGTATGGCAGAGATGGTGTTAGGGCTGTTGGCAGCTACCAGACTGGGTGGATTGTGTGTGCGTGCGTGTGTGTTTTAGTTAGGCTCGAAGACTAGTTATGTCTGCCAGGGCGCGTGGATGCTGCCAGGGCTGGCTGTGGTGCAGCTGTGCCCAGTGTAGGCTTACCAGACCTGGGCATCCCCACTCAGCCTTCCCCTGCCTCTCCACTCACAAGCACTCCGGCCATCCTGGGCTACAGCGCCCCCGGTGGCCACAACTGAATCTAACAACTCTGTCTTTCTACGTCAGCTGTAGTCATTCCAGTTATTCCTTCTGTCTCGCTTTCTTTCCATCTTGAGGTTTTTGCCCTTTTCTCTTTCTCTCTCCACTCTTACGGCCTTTTGAACCCTATGGAGGGAAGTATCAGCTGGAGCATTGTAACACGTCTCTCAAAGTTCAAATCATTTTACCTTTGACCCTATTTGCTGACCTTTCGGAATGCAGACAAAGATTAGTAGACAATTTGCACAGGTAATTTTGACAACTTTGCACCTACCTTTGTGATTTTCACAGTTCACCTATGATTTTGCCTCGTGCTTATATAGATTAGTGGTTCTCAACTGTTTTTTTTTTTTTTTTCAGTGCCCAGATTCGAAAATTAAATGTGGTCAGCACAAACCTTATTTACACTACTCTTCAAAAGTTTGAGTTCAGTAAGATTTAAAAAAAATAAAAAATGAATACCTTTATTCAACCAGGATGCATTCAATTGCAAATAAATGCTGTTTTTTGGAACATTCATCAATATGGATTCATCAAATAATCCTGAAAAAATGCAAGACTGTTTCCACAAAAAATATTAATCAGCACAATTGTTTTCAACATTGATAATAATAAGAAATGCTTCTGCAATTCTCAAAAGCAGCATATTAGAATGATTCCTGAAGGATCATGTAACACTAAATGTTGCGGAAAATTCAGCTTTGCCATCACGTGGATAAATTACATTTTAAAATATATTAAACACAATTTTAAAGTTTTGATCAATTAAATGCAGCCTTGGTGAGCATAAGAAACTTCTTTCAAAAAAATAAAATCATACTGACCCGAACTTATGATTGGTAGTGTATCTTTGTTGAAACTTGCAAGTGTCCCCATATCTAATGTATAGGTCGTCTATCTTTGTATTTATCTGCCTAATTTGTCTAGCTTCTATGAAGTGGAAGATTAATTTGCACTCATACAGTGAGTTTGATTGGACACATGACCTTTGATGTCAGCAACTAAAGATATACATTATAAACATTAGATAAGCATTTTCTCGTCCCTTTCAAAAGTTGATAATCTTGGTTGTTTCTTTGCTTCTGTTTGTGACCCACAAGTTGACAAACCCACCAGTTGAAACCACTGATTTAGAATAAGAAACAAGAACTGTAACTGCTCCCTTCTGGTCATTTATATTCATCGAGATATTGAAGTCACATTCGACAGCTTGTTTTTGATTCTGCAATGTATTAAAAGCATCGGCAGGACTTTCTTCTGCTCTAATCTCAAATGCATGTTTTTTCCTATTTGCTATGCAATCAGCCAGCTTTCCTGCTATCTAGCGACCTCGCGAAATCACCTTGCTGTGACATTATCTTTTTTTCATGTGGAGGTCAAAGCGGAGCGTGGCGTTTGCTTTAAGAGGTGCGTTGAATCTCTGACGTGAGTCATGTGAAAGTGCTCCTCTGGCTCCGCTCTTTCTTCTTCTCCATCTGTACCTTCTCTCTGTATCACGCTCTAGCAAAAGAACGGCTCACTCCTCTACCCCACATCATTCTCTCATTTCTCCCCTCTGCCTCTCTTTCTCCACCTCCACCCTTTACACCCAGTCTCTGGTACCCAGCCATATGTGTCAGCTGTGCCAGCACCCCTCCTCTCCCATTCTTCCTCCTCTTCTCGGCCCCCGGGCCCCGGACCCCCCGCGTGCGCCACCCCCTCCTCTCCTCCCCCTGCGAGGCACCGGCTTTGTAGGCTAATTAGCAGTGAAATTGGTGAATTGCAGGCTCGGGCACACATGCACAGACACTTCAGCTGCAGCAAGCGCCACTTTAGGCACTGAAAGGACCTTGGAATACAGAACACAAAGAGAGAGAGAGGGAGAGAGAGAGAGGGAGAGAGGGGGGGGTGAGGAGAAAGAGAGAGAAAGACGAGAGATGTGAGAAGAGTGAGAGAGTTTGTCCGAATGAGTGGACCGCTTTCTCTCTTTCACATTATCCAAAGCTGCTTTAAGTTTTATCTCTCACAGCACATGCATTTCTTATGGTTCATTTGTCATATCCTGTCTGTCAACCTGTTGTTAGTTTTTAGGTCTTTGTGACGATTCGTCAGTACATTATAGCTCTGGGAATGACATTGCAACAGTAGAAATGTGTCGTCCGATGTCAGTGGGCTGATATTTACATGTTATTATTTACATGTCAGATGAAACATGATGCAGGACGTGTCCCAAACAAGTCAAGGATGAACTTGATATTAAAGGATAATTCCGGTATTTAACACCTTGAGTCTATATTGTAGTTTGTTTTGGATGAACAAGAGTGGTAGACAACATTTTTTTGACAATGGTTCCTCTCTCGAGTTTTTTACTATAAAAGAATTGGCCATGGACCCATTTAACATTGGAGTCAATGTGCATGTCCGAAAATGTCATTAAAACAACCTTTAACATTAGTTTTCAAAACTGTGCAACTCACCGAGTGATTAGTGATGTTAGTTGATGTTCCAGAAACAAAAAGTGTTGCGAAATTCAGTTTCTGTCGTGTTTTATTCGTCATTTTGTAAAATCCCATTGAATTCTGTTGAAGGACTGAGTGCTCGTTAATATCAGGTTAATATAAATGCGCTACCGGTAACGGAAAGGGGGCTGTTTACATTTGGTCGATGTAGTCTTTTTGCTCGCTTCCGTTTCTCATAAGGCTAGCGAGCAGAGCAACTGTGCTCCGGGAGAGTAAGCGAAATAAACAAACAAAACCTTCATTAATTGTTACTTGTAATATGAAGTTGAACTCGACTGTGACCGTGAGTGTCCCGCGAGACATAAACATCGGTTATCGCCATCAAGTGGTCGGGAGTGTGCTAACGCTTCAGATTCAAACATTGAGCGGAAGTTACACGGTTGTGAAGTGTCTGAAAAAATAGTTCCACTATAGCAAAATAAACGGATTGGAATCATATATTGCGACGATATATTGTTTATAATCATCAACGAACACCACTAACCACTCGGTGAGTTTAACAGTTTTGTAAACGAACATTATTGGCTGTTTTAATGACATTTTCGGACATGCACATTGGCCAATTCTTTTATAGTCAAAAACTCGAGAGAGGAACCATTGTCAAAAAAATGTTGTCTACCACTCTTGTTCATCCAAAACAAACTACAATATAGACTCAATGAGTTAACTATCTTCTAGTCGTTGTTGATTAGCATATTCTGTCATGACAATCTACAAATCGTGTTCCCGGGGGAGGGGTTTATGTTAATTCTAGGGTTGGTGATGTCACTAAACCGGGAGGAATGTCGTGTTGTAGTGTATAACGATTTCCTTGAGCTTTGAACTTTGAGCGTTGTAACTTTGCAGATGTTGTTTATGCTCAAACAGCAACATTACACACTAACTAAAGTTAATCACCCATCCCTACACCGTAATATAGGATTTGATCATGCTGCTTGTTGGCTGATAATGTTTAAAAAAACTGATTTAAGTTGAGTTGTGGCCTAGGAACATTGTTTTATTTTGTTTTGGACATTGTTTAATTTCAAATAATCTGGCCTTTTGAAGCACAGACATTTATTTTTTATGTATTTTGTTATTTTTTTATTACATTTTTATACCTTCACTGTTTGGACAGTTGTACAGGAGACAGGAAGTGATAGGGAGGGGTAGCAGGGTTGGGATGACCCGGGCCGAGTCATATTTAAACTGCCACTTTATAGCACATGCTCCTGACCACATCTTGTCTTCTTTCTATGCTTCTTTCAATAAAAGATGCAAAAGACCAAAAATGACATTTAATTAGAGATAGAAATGTTTTATTCTACAAAAAAAAAAAGGCTCTGGGTGATCGTTCTCATCTACAGCAAGTGTGAGTGAGTGGAGTAATGATAGACTGATGGACTGACGTCGTCCCTCTCTAATGATGGCAGAGAGAAGACACCCATTCCATCATCCCCCTCTCATCTCCTCTTCCCCCAATCTCATCTGATCTGATATTAACAGGCAGTATTAAAACCATGCAACACCTTAACAGACTCATTTAAAATTAATAACTGGTAATTATAGAGGAAGCTGGTTCAGAGTAGCTTGGGAGGGGGAAGGGTCTAAAAGACGGAGACAAGGAATGGAGGACAGTGAATCTGGTCATAGTTCTACTGTCAGTATTAAACATGTCTCTGGATTTTATTACACATCTCAAATCTGGCTGAAGGAAAATCCTTCAGAATTTATTTGTTTACTTGTTTTAAAGATTGTATGCTTATTTTATGCTGTTCTACAGTAAGTCGTCATAATCAGTTAGTTAAATTCTGGTTGTATATGTGTTGAATTTTCAGTTGACTAAAAATGGAGTCATTGCTTCAAATCCTAAACTTGTCACATGTGGCAGTGTTTGGAAATATAGGCGTACTATATTATATATACTATATAATGCGTGCTATCTAAAATATTACAAGTATGCAATTATATTCTGCAATAGTGCATTTTAAATAGCAGTATGCAATATGTCAATTTGTAACATGACCTTACCATGTTGCATGTTTAATTTAGTGAATTAAGTGAGTCAGTGCAAAAATGAACAAAGAAAAGTTGCTAAATCAAGATTGGTTCACATTGCATTGTGGGATATTCATGTATCAAATGTAGTAGGTCATCCATGCATAGAGACTGCACAGTATACATTTTTTTCAAGTACAAGTAACATGTCAGTATGTCATTCTGAACATAGCCAAAGGGCCTCTGTCTTCTTCAATCCCACAATTCCTCTGGGACTCTGTGTACATAAATGCTCTGTCATTATCACAGAGGTTAATAAACCCTGGCTGGAGAATAACCCTGCGTGATCAATACTCTCTCTCTCTCACACACACACACACACACACACACACACACACACACACACACACACACACACACACACACACTTTGCCACAGAGGTACAGTGGCTGCTTTCTATAATGGAAGATATTCTGAATACATTCTACCCAGTTCCATTATCATGAAAGTAAGAGGAAAATGGTGGGGTTGTCTTTGGTAAACAGATCGGATGTTTATTCTGAGGTGACCATGTGCAATTTTCTGGATATATACAAATTTGACCTAAGATATCACTGTGTTTTCCCTTTTCTCCAGAAAATCAGTACGAAATTCCCATATCTTTTCCGTACTCAGGACTGGATTAAAAAAACAGTATGTTTCTTTTCTTCTCTCTCTTTTTCTTCTCATTACAGAAGAGAGGGGCTAAGGGAGAAGAAAGAGGGGAATGAAAATGATGGGGTGTTGAGGTGTGGGCATGCCTGCTCCAACCTGCCTGAGACTGTTAAAGCCCTGATTAAGCGAAATTGAAGATCTGATATGATGTCATTTCGAACTAAATCAGGCCAAATCAAAGTTCGTTTTGTGTTCATTTCGGGAGTTCGAAACAGCTTGCCAAAGCGAACTTTCCAGAAAAGTAGACACTAGTTAACACCTTCGAACTACCATTGGTCCATGGCGATTCCGTAATAATTAGGTGTGCTCTGAGGCTCCGCCTTCTTTGTCGTGGAAATCTTCTCTGGTTCATTTCTTCTGTTCTGTCCGTCGAGGTCTGACATGAGTAAAAACATGAACCGCTTTAAAGAACATGAAGTTGTAATTGAAAGAGACTGACACTGTTGTTTTTCATGTTTAATACTGTAAAGCTGCTTGCTTTAAAGCAATCTAGTATAAAGTGGTATAGCTAAAGAAACGTGACGTGACTTTACTGGAGTGCGGGTATTGCAGAGCTTGTACAAACTTCCACATCGCTATGATCAGATGCTTTCTTTACAGTTTTTTTATAGCTATCATTTTTGTTGTGTTTATTTTATTGAAAGGAAAGTGCACAGCACATATTTATATATTTTTCTAAACAGGATGTTCGCTTACAGTATAGACCAGGGGGGGCCAACATCGGTCCTGGAGAGCCACATCCTGCAGAGATTTGCTCCAACCGTAATCAAACACATCTTAACAAACTAATGAAGGTCTACTATGGACAGGCAGGTGAGTTTGTATCAGGGTTGGAGTAAAACTCTGCAGGACTGTGGCTCTCCTGGACTGACGTTGGCCACTCCTGGTTTAGACCTCATTCACGGTAGCGCCATCTTTGATTTTTAATGGGAATGAAAGCAAGGGTGTGAGGGATAGACATACATCTCTTCAGTATGTTGTACTGTTATTTAGTGTGTTTCTGAATTGTTCTGCTGACGAAACACTCAAAAATATTTTTCTAAGATATTTCAGTCAACAAAAAACTTGTGAACAAAAAAAATTGATCTAGGAGCTTCATACAGCTTTTTTTCAGCCATTGAAAAAACGGTAAGTCTATCCCTTACAGCCTCACTTTCATACCTGTCGTAGCGCTGCTCTGAATAAGGTTTATACTGCTACTCACGTATTTCGAACTTCATTTTACCACAGAACGAAGAACTCCACTGTGAGTATTTCGGGGCCTTTAGTAATCCAATGCCAGGAGTGAGATATGTAATTGTAATTGGAATTAAACAACCAGAACCTGGCATAGACAAATGTCAGCCTGAGCAAAGATTCTTTAAAACTTCAAACAATAAAACATTATCAACAGAAAATGTAAAGAAAAGGGCAGATTTTAAATCAACATGAATATCTGTTTACAGCCTATTTTACTAACAGAATATGATGCACGCTACCATTCAAAAGTGCAGTAAGATTTTCTTTTTCTATTTTTTTAAAGTCTCTTTTATGCTCAGGCTGCATTGATCGAAACACAGAAAAAACAGTAATTTTATGCAATTACAATTTAAAATGACTGTTTAAAATATGTAAAAAATGTAATGTATTCCTGTGATGGCAAAGCTGAATTTTCATCATCATTACCCCATTTACATTGTCTCATGTTTTTCAGAAATTATTCTAATATGCTGATTTGGTGCACAAGACACATTTATTATTATTATCAATGTTGAAAACAGTTCTTCTGCTTAATTTTTTTGTGTTAACCATAATAATAAAAAAATTCAGGATACAATAAAGAACAGCATTTATTTGAAATATAAATCTTTTGTAACATTTTAAATGTTGCGTTTGATCAATTGAGTGACAACATTAAATGAGACAAAGTGTAGGGTGAGACTTGAATTTTATCCTTTGGCATTAACCAGTGGGAATGTTTAGGAAACCTTTTTTTCTCTCATCAATCTAGGCTAGGCCTTATTGTCTTTGCTGTTTGTGTAATACATTCTTTCTCTTTATTAATGAGGGTTGACTGAGTTTTCCACATGTGTGCGTGTGACTGCACCTTGTTAGCACATCTATTAGCAGGTGTTTCAGGTCTCGGCATTAAAGTCGTTTGACCATGTTCTGAGGTGTAAGAAAACACTGAACCTCAAGGTAGAACGCAAACGACTCCTAAAAACACATCTTTGGATTTCTCCTTCCTTTACGCACACACACACACACTCAAGTAAGACCGTGATATGAAGGCATACCTCCTGACACATATACCACACTGCGCCACAAATTACCAAACAGATACACACATTAAATAAAACATAAAAACAGGTCACAGAACAGATATCCAGGCAGCTCAAACACACAAGCAGTCAGGCATTAATGAGCACTAACAAGGCCAAGAGCAGAGCAGCAGTCTCTTTAACAGCCAAACAAACCCCTTGCTCTCTTTTATACACTTTCTTTCGCTCTATCGTGATTTTACATGGTGCTGGTGAGGCCCAGTCTAGCACCTCTGTCTTATCAAAGGCCAGAGAAGGAAGAGGAGAGGAGAAGAGGAAAGTGTGTGTGTGTGTGTGATGACACCTTTCTCGACAATCCTCCCAGCCCCCTAGCTTTGCCTGTAGGCTTTCTTTAATTAGCTTGGCACTTTTTTCCTCTTTCTCTTCAATTTTCTCTCTCATTCTCTCCATCTCTGAGTTCTACTTCTTTCTCCTTGTTATTTATGTGTGGTACTTCTCTCTGCTTTTACCTCGGATATGTTAATTATAAAGGGGTAGTGTGTAAGTTTTCAAACATGTTTCCTAGACACACCCCCTGCCTGTCATTGATTGGACAGATAGTTCCGCCCCATTGGTTGAGCCAGAATTTGGGATTTCAGATTTAGACTGCTCAAATAGAACTCTTCAGGTTGTATTTAGAAAACCTGGAAGGAGCATTTTGACACATGAATGACTCCCATATAGAGTTAGCGAGCTAGTTGGATGCAGTACAAGCAAGTTTGTTTTATTTATGTTTAAATTTTTTCTTTCAATTTATGGACACGTGATCTCTTATGCATGTTTGATAAGAGCGCCTACTGTTTAATAGAACAAGGAGGTGAGTTTACGTGCTTGACTAATAACTTGCATTTAATCAGTCAATTGTTTTAGTCCTTATTTAAAAAATGTAGCAACTCACATTTGTGTTTAATTTACGCTACTGTTCAAAATGTTGGAATTAATACATTTATTCAGCAAGGACTCTAAAAAGTGAGAGCAACATCATTTTATAATGTTAATTTTCTAAATAAATAAATAAATGTTGTTATTTTTAACTAAGAATACTGCAAAACATTTATGTCTTAAGTGAACATAAACAGTTGTGATAGTAAACACGTGTACAGTATCAGTATATTAGATCCGTGCATTCGTTCTTAAAGTGACAGCATCCTAATATTCCTGATGCTGTCTGTGTTTTTAATGTTAATCAAACAACAAAGGACAAAGAAAAATCACTCACTGCTCTTGACTGAATAACTTTTGTAACTTTAATAAGGATTAATTAATAAGGAAGTTTAATTTATACAGTGAAGACTATACAGTGTTATTTTACATTTATTACATTTCTAGACCTGAAAACTACTGTCAGACCTGAAAAAAACCTGAAAAGCACTGTTTATTTCAGTTGTATCTTCGTTTACTGTATTCATTTGTGTTTTTGCTTGTAATTTGATTATTTGTTTTGTGTAATTGGCTGTTTACATGTCTTTAATCATGTATTACATTTATATTAGTTAGCTAGTAGTTTTAGCTGTGGTGTTAATAAAGAATTGTGAATTTTCACTGGTATCTAAAATCTTGGTGTCATAACTGGCCCTTTTTGCAAAAAAGTTTCATGGGCGACAGAAAAATATTTATGTCCGGTACATTTTCTTAAGTCACCGGCCATTGGCGGGTGTGGCAAATGTATGTGGTATTCCGCCATGTTTCCCACAGACACGCCCCCAACTCGTAAAGATCAGGGATTAAAGAAAATCTCGTATTTACGACATTGTGGTGGTGCTCATGTGCGTTCAACTACATACGATCTTTCCAACATGACTTGAACGCATCATGAGGCAAGTTAATCATCTCATAATTTCTTTTAAGACTTTTTAAAGTCAATTATATAAAAGAGAATATTGGTCTAATTTTATACCGAAACGTAACCCCAAACTAACTGCTTGTTGGTCAAACTAGTTCTCAACACAGTCTTAATATAACGGCTATGTTTAACTGGCCCTTGAATAATAATACATCCAGTGGCACAGTATTTTGAAGGTATCTCTAGCGCCAGCCGGAAGTTTATTACTGCCACAGTAACTCTTGATTCCTCCGCTTGCAAAGACTGGGTCAAGCATTTCCATTTTCACACTTGTTTAAAGTATGTTTCTGACCGTAGACAGACTAGAAAGAATGTGAGAATGAATCTTAGCTGCGAAAATATATATGCCTGTGAATGCTTTCAAGACCCCATAACATACATACATCACAACATTTCTATAATACATCACTCTCCTTTTCTGATGTATTAAATGACTGTGCATGTTAGAGATAGAGACAGGATAATTTGGCCATTAAGGCACAACACAGGAACCCAGGCTGTCATTCTGTCATGCACAAGTGGCAAGTGTGTACAGTATATGTGTTAGTAGCACATTTGTGCTTTGCGGCTAACCCATTGTGGTCATTGTGCGAGTGTGTGCGTATGAATGGGTCTGTGGGGAGGCAGACAGATTGAGCATTAGCAGCCATCGCTGTCATCTCAAACAGCTGTCCTCTTCCCATCGAGCTATTCACACAGACATGTTTGCATTGTGCCGCACGACCTTTCCCAGAGGACCCACACTGAGTGAGAGAGAGAAATAGAAACGCCCCCTTGTGTCATTCATTTTTTTCCAATCTCTCCCTCCATCCGTTCTCCCCCCTCCTCCCTCCATTTTGCCGTGTTGTTACGTGCTGATGTGTCTTATCATACAGCTCAGAGATATGTCTCAGGCACACACACACACTCACACACGTGTGCAAACAAATACACACACTTATCATAACTCTCAGAGATATGTCCACTTTATCTCCCTTTTCCAGAGGCCAGTGGGAAAGCCTTCATGCATATTAAACAAACACTTTTTTTTCCTTCTTTAAAAAAAAAAAATTAATACAGGCAAATGAGGAATTTCTGTTAAACAATCACAAGATAAGCACATATGCAGAAATGCACACATGCTGAGGTCCAAATTTGAAACAGGACTGCATAATTTGTCTGGTATAGTGTTCTTTTTAACTTTGAATTTTATGCAGGTAAAATAATGGGTGTTACATGTAATTTTAACACTTCAAATATGCGTTTCTATTTCCAACTGAACATTAACACCTTGTTTTCCAGTGTCTTCAGTAAAGTTCAACCAGTCAGGTTCACATTCGGATTTTGTCACGTGACTCCACACCCATTGTCATCAAAAAAACTTGTTTTTTTACCTTTCCACATATCTACATCTAATTTACATTTGTTTCCTTCCACAAGGATGATCTGTGGCATGGGCTTGTTGTGTTGTAGTAGATGATGTCATGTGGCATTCTGTTTTACTCTGTCAACTTCTGCCTGGGTTTTGTTTTTTGTTTTGTTTGTTACATATTTCTGATGTTAATGGAAACTCTTAATTTTTGAAGGGTTGGAATAATGCAAGAAATATGCAGGGTTAAATATAACATATGCTCTATTTCTATATACTATATAGCCTACCACAGAAAATAATCAACTCGTCCCTCAGGACAAATATATTTACAGTAACGCTGAAGTCTATAGGGCAAGTCTACAGCAAGGCTAGCTTAGCATAGCAAGCTCAGCATCAATCTGCCTGCAGGAACCAACAAGATTCCTTGTCAGACACTCACAAAATAACAGAAATATTACAAAACAAACATATAGGATCGTAACACTGTTAATAATGTTTACAATATACAGTACAACCATCTATGAAAGTTTATGTGAACTCATGTCAAGGGCGTATCAATCTGGTAAACCTGCTATATTTGTGCATGAAATACATGATGCTGTATGGAGAAACTAGGTTGTAAGGGATATATTGACATACAGTTTTTACAATGGCACGCACTGTATTAAAGTCCTAGATCATGTAATTTTTTATGTGAGTTTTTGTCTTTGTTTTTTCGGATGACATTTAATCAGCTGAACAATCTGTATGTTGTTAAACTCATAGGGCACTATTTTAACGATCTAAGACCATGGTCTAAAGCGCACGGCAAAAGTCCGAATCCACTTTTGCTAGTTTAACGACGGGTAAAATGGTCGGCGCCCAGCGCATGGTCTAAAAGGTTTGTCCCTGTTCTCTTAATGAGTAATGGGTGTGTTTTGGGCGTAACGTGCAATAAACCAATCAGAGTCTCATCTCCCATTCCCTTTAAAAGCCAGTTGCGCTCGCACCATGGCGGATTCGCTATTTACATGGCGGAATTTGCAAGCGAAAAAAATGAACGCTTCTCTAACGAGGAAACGGATCTGCTCGTGTGCGAGGTTAAAGCGTGCAAGCAGACCATCTACGGGACAAAGTGTACGCGCATTGTGGACCCGCCTATAGGCTCATATTACTAACGCTCTTTAAATAACAAACAAAAATGAATTGACTTTTTTAAATGCCATTGACGCGAACGCAAATTAAACGCCATTGACTTTAGACCAGGTTTCAGTTGGTCAATGGCGCAGCCTATTCCAGTTGCCTCAAAATAGCAACGCACCAACAATGCTTCTGAACACACCTCGTTTTCAGACCAGCACACCCATGGGCGCAAATGCATTTGCTATTTAAACAACGTGGCGCAGGACGTGAAAATGGTAACTGCGTCGGGCTTTAACTAGCAAAAAACACTTGCGTCGCATGTATGATGGGGCCCATACAGTCCATTGAACGGACTTCATTTTATTCCCCACGGCCTTTCATTTCTGTCAAAAATTAAGTATGGCACTAACTGGACTAAGGTCTTTAAAGTTTTTTTACAGATTCATCACAAACTCTGGCCTTTGGTTCACATTCAGTGTCCAGGATGAGCCACAACCAAAGGCAGAGACAGACTGGCCCAATAAGAAGCATGTAGGCTGGGTATAGACATATTCCAACTCCCCCCTTGTCATCGGTCCACTATGGGTCATCCAGACAACAAAGCTTGAGTTCAGAGATAAGGCCTCCTCAGAATATTGTTACGATGGCCAGCGATCTACATGTCAGGGGTGACGTTTGTGTGTGTGCGTGTGTGTGTGTTTTAGACTGTTGCACAGCGGCTCTGATAGGCATCTCCAGACCCCCCTCTCAGTCTGCGAGTATCAGCCCGGCACAGAGCACCTCAGCTAGGCAGATAGAAGCTCCTCTGGGTGGTGTGGGGAACCACAGGACCCGGGATTAGGTGGCTTACGCTGCTTCCCGATAACATTATGGGGGTCAGAAGGGTTAGGGGTGCGGAAGTGCATGGAAAGGGGGGTTTAGAAAGGAGGTGCTGGGTTAACAGGATGGGATTTGAGGGTATTTGCAATGCAACTTAGACTGGAGAATATTGTTCAGGAAAAACCTCTAGAGACTTTCAGCTTATTTAGACTCTTGATGATCTATAAATCCCAGCCCTTTGGGGTTTTAAATCATTTCCTAATGCGAGAGATGAGTTATTTAGGTTTGTGTACAATATCATGGATGACTTTTTAAGTGTTTTAACAGAGTGTATTGCACTGCAAGATATCATTTTCTCAATCAGTTTTTTTTATCTCGTTTAGTACACACTTACAAATGTTGAAAGAAACAAATTTGCCAAAGATATGAATATTTGATTTCCAAGAATATACACTCTAAAAAATGTTTCAACCCATGTTTGGGTTAAATATAAGCAAACAAAATTGTTGGGTTAAAATTTTAATAAAAAAATGTAAACCAACGGTTTGGTTTGTCCATATTTGACCCAAACATGGGTTAAAACAAACAGCATAGTTCTAGAGTGTAGTTTGAAGTAAGTTGTATTTTTTTTACCATTCTTGTTTTAGGCATAAATCTGACAAAGAAATATAGTGAGGTTTATGCCTAAACTGAGAAAGAAAAAAATCATTGTTCCAAAAATGTACTTAATTCAAGTTATCTTGTTTACATTTTTACCAGAAAAAAAGAATAGAAATACAGATTAAGAAATGTAAAAATGTTGCAGCACTTTAGAAAGTTTCTTTATACAGAAAAAATATACACTTTTTTTTTGTTACCTGGAAACTTTTAGAATGTATAACAATCAAAACTTGATGTAACCTTGAAAATAAAAAGCTTCATGTCACTTAACCAGAAAAATCACCAGAATATCATTATACGGATGTTATAATAGATTTCCGAGGCTCTACAGGCATTGATACATAAAAAAAAACACTCTTTCATATGAAGAAAAATAGAGATCTGCTCATTACAGGCACATTAGCACTGTTGTTCTCTCTGAGCGCCCCCCACCCACCCAATTCCATCTAGCAATAATAATTCTTCAACCTCTCTCTTTCTCTGGCAGCCGTATTTTTTTCACACTCCTTCTCTCCTCGCTCGCCCTCCCTTCTTCTCTCCCGTCCGCCGCTTCTCCCTTATCTCCTCTCCGCCGTCCTCAGTAATTATTATTATGTGCTGCAGAGATAATTTGAAAGCTGTGAGGGGAGAGAGAGTGGGGGGGGGAAAAAGACGGATGAAAGAAACAGTGACTGTGGCTTCTTGGACTGTGGCTTCTTATCTGACCTTGGGCAGAGCCACCCATTGTTAGGCAAATCTCACGAGCGAGCGAGGGAGAGAGCGGGGAGGAGGGAGTGTTTTATGCGCCGATAGAAGAACGAGAGGAATGGCTGGAGAGAGATGAAGGAGGCGGAACACAGACCGGAGAGGGGTGAAGCCATTCAAAAGGAGAGAGGGAACGAGAGAATGGAGGGGACTTCATTTTACAGCGGTATATTGGCAGAGACGCTCGCAGCCTCTCGTCAATAAAAGTCTGCATTCAGAGGAGAGAGAAATGCCTCCGATTGTGGAATTCGTCGGTTTTTAGCGCCTTCAAAAGCTCAGCCACAATCATTACTCTCGCTAAATGTGTTGTTCAGAGCACCTGGCCCCTCTCCACACTGTACAGACTCTTTGGAAAGTCTCGCGTCTCGCGCGGGTGCTCAGGTGTTCCGCTTCTGTGAAGACGAACAATTCAGCTTGTGAGTGTGAGATTATGACAGCCGTGAAAAAACCTTTCTCAATCCATAAGCCTTCTGTTACCCCAAGTTCTCCTTTGCACTGATATAGATGATTGCTGAGCTTGTACAATAGCCAAAAAAACACCCTGCCCAGGTGGAGTCCAGGTGTAATTCGAGTCATCAGGCTTTCAACACGCTTTACTGGAGAAGGTGGCGGGGGGAAGGAAATTAAAAAGCGTATGAGTGGGTTTCTTCGCTCTCCTTTACCGATTTATGACTTCTTTTGTGGGTTTATTTTCAGCGAACGGCTAACACGGTCTTAAAAACACCATGGGGAGGAACAGTAGGGTGTTAATACGCCTTGTCGTTCGCACGTTCCTTCACTGCTTTCCTCAGGCCTTCCTAAATAACCACAGCTCTGTGGAACATGAAAACTGACCTGGTGTCTTTTGGGCAAACAGATGTTGCTAATTAACGCTTCCTGGTGGCCGGCGCAGGATGCTGTTTTCCAGGCTTTGTTTAGGTAATTAGATTAGAGCTGTAGAAACCATTACGCGCAACACATCGTCTTGAGAATTTTAGGTAAACTTTTTATTACAAGTATGCATGGGGTTATCTAAATATACATCGGTTGACAAGATAAAGGAGCAATATACATAAATTAGTTGATGTCCAAGCACATTCAACATAGATTTTACATTTTTTTACATGCTATGCTGTAGACGTTTCAGTGTTATTGTCGCATATTACAAGTCCAATGAAGAGGAAGATGGACAGGTTTCAAAATTATAGTTGATATTCATTAAACAAAACAAACTCAGGTAACTAGATGTGAGACAGCTTGTAAAACAATTCCGGACCATGAATGTGAACTAAAGAGGAACTTAAATACACCATGATGATAAACCAAATACAGACAGGTATGCTTGTAAATTAATATCCATGGTAACTGTCTAGTGGCGGGAAACAGAGAACAAAGGAGACAGGCGAGTGATAATAAGAGTGATAATAAACAACTAAGTGTCCATGAAAGAGAAACTAACTAATCATAATCGTTAGTTACGTTTTACATAACAATAAATAATCTTTTATGCTAATTAAATATGCTAATTCCCAAGCTTTAGTAAAGTAAAGCTGCTGTAGCCGCACTAAGTTTTAAAATATTCACATTATATTGTTACGTTGTATCTATTGAGCTTGCTCTATCATACATTTGGTGAGAATATATTGATTAATATAATGAAATGTCATCAAATACTTATTAAACAATGAAACTTGGCAAATTACCTTGTCTATCAGTACAAGTTGGAATATGTCTTGGCATTAAATAAAAAATAAAATGCATATATATATTTGATTAAATAATTTTGATTGTTAATGTACATTTAATTTGAATATTATTATTATTATTTTTTTTATTTTTTTAAATCCAAACCTGTATGATTTTCTCTTTTTCGAATTTTGGAAGAATTTTGAACCTAAATCCCCTTTCTTCCCCATTCTGATGCTTCAGCAGATCGTCTCGACCAATATGCCTAAATGCATTGAGTTGCTGCCATGTGATTGGCCGATTAGATTGCATTAACGAGCAGTTGAACAGGTGTACCTAATAAAGTGCCCTCTTATTTTTAAGCTCTTTTTACTAAGTCAAAAATACATTGAGTAGCTACTATTCAAACAAAGCTTTTAACTTAACAGGTGTTTAATAATCGATATTTAAAGTGTCAGCACAAAAGAAACTATGTGAGGGAAAAAAAGCATACACAACTCTATAGGTTAATGCAGGGTCAATTATTTTTTGCAGTTCCTCCAAAAAAGAAAAGACGCAATTAGCCGAAGGAAATCTTGAGGGGAATATGTGACCTTCTGCATGTGCTAAACCCAGTGAGAGAGTGTGAGTGAGTTGTATGTTTTTAAATGCAAGTGAGTGTGTTTGTATCAACATGCACATGTGTGGCTGTGTTGAATTTCACCCAGATGTGTGCGTGTGTGCGAGACCCCGCTGCCCCAGCACAGTTTCTTGCACTCTCTCCCTCTCTTCGTGCTGAAGTAATAAATCCCCATCAGCATTGTCCGCGGGCTGCTCGCCGCTGACGTGTGGCCTTTCCCCTTAATTACGTTCCATTCTGCAGGAACAACACTGCGTCCTTCTGCCAGATTTAAAACTGCCCATTCCAGTAATTAATGGCCCCCTGTGTCCTTCACAAGGTGCAATAAGTACAGTGTGTGTGTGTAGAGTGATAGGGAAGAAAAGTGTGTGCGCACGTGTTTATATGTTCATGTGCTGATGTTGGCATATATATGCTGAAGTGGCATCTGGAAACATAAACTGTGAAGTATGGTTTCACATGTGACCAGTAGTCTTTCTGACTTGCATACTCTTTCCAAATCTGTAATGTCTTGCAGTGTAAACGAATGAAGGCTGGAATAAAAGGCCCTGACAGAGGTTCATTCACAGGAGGCAGGGCTAGTGTTCTTGATGAAGCTCCGGGTGAAGAGGTATTGAGCGCCGCCTGCATTGTAAAACGGAGACAAAGCGGAGGTGAACATGCAGTCAGTGGTAACTGACATTCATAGACTCGGGATGGCCTTTCTGTTGGTTTTTCATTCAGACCACCTTTATTCCCTGACACCTCCACACATGCACATCATCCCTTCGTACACACGCAGCCAGGGCCATCATGCACCTGTTTGTAGCACTCATTTGACAAGATAGGACATGAGCAAAGAAGTAATAAAAAACACATTTGAACATCTTCATACTTGATAAGTGCATCAAAGTAAAATAAGTATGATATTTTTATATTTAAAAAATAATAATTTGTTTTAGTAAGATTGAAAAAAAAAATTAAGTGCCCCTATTATGCTTTTTCGAATATGACCTTTCATGCAAAGTGTAATATAGCTGTTTGCGGATGTAAAATGTCTGCAAATCTCCTCATCATTTTGAAAAAGAAAATCGAGTGTACATCGGAGTGGTCCAAGACCTCGGGAGATTTGTGGCAACTAAACTTGGAATACATAAGTTTGGTTGTAATAAAAAATAGTAACAAATCCTTCCGTCGCAGATCAATTTGACCCCCATAAGAATGAATGGGAAATAAGGGGGAACATTTTTTTTTTTTGTCAAAAAATATAACAAATCTGACACAATTCAGAACAAACACACACAAATGAATGCATGAGACTATAGAGCATCACCAATACAATACACTCTCACATGCATACAAATACACACACACACACGCGCGCCTAGGAATTCCTATTAAAATAAATGGGGGGTCATGTAATGGGAGTAATGTTGTTTGTTTGTTTTTTCAAATAAAAATCAATCAGTCACAATGCTGACACATAAATGAAGTGGTTAGATTTGAACACATTTACAATGCAGAACAATTTTATTTTTTTCCCTGCTGTCCACCTTACTAACTTGAATTATTACAAAATCAACACTTCAGTATAAATACAAACCTGAAAAATGCTAAAACTTTATTTGGTGCATTTGAAAATTTATTTTTGTGTTAAGCATACGTATATATGTAAAGTATATATATATATATATATATATATATATATATATATATATATATATATATATATATACACTTTTTTTTTTTTTTTACATTAACCTCTTGGTCTCTTTGCCTCTATTTAAAGTGCTTGAGAGCTCAAACAAACACAGAAGCCCCGGGCACAACAAGAAGACAGCCATCCTGAAAGAAGGGCATTGAAAGGGGGATGCCCTCTCATTGAGGCATTATTGAGATGTGTGGATGAAGTGGGGCTGATCTGATGAGAAGAGTTTGTTATCCTCTTTTCTTTTAACCCGAAGGTGATGAACCTCTGACCACAGACACCAGGCCAGGTGCAAATATCTTCTTTTGTCCACCGTGTTGTTCTCTTTATACTGATGTCAGCTTTGTCAGAGTTGGATGATGTGCTTTCCCACACTTTCAGCTCATCCGCACTGATCTTCTCCCTTCTATATCTTGTCTTGATCCTGTCTTGTGTATTGTAGTGAACCAATAGCCTGGTACTGAAACCTTTTGTTTGGGTTCACTGTGAATAGCGCTCTTTTGTGTCCAAAAAAGTTTATAGATTTTAAGGATTTAGACTGGTTTGCACAAAGTAGTTTAAAATGAAGTAATGGAATTCCTTATGCGTGTATATTCATTTAATATAATATATATATATATATATATACATATATATAGAATTGTTGTTCTTGTGCTTGGATTAGACGTGCATTAAGACTTGAATTTGAGTTCTGGTTGCTGCCATTGCCACTCTCTCTGTCTCACTCACTCTGCACAAATACAAACATGGGCACAGGCACACCTAAACTTGCACACCCATAACCTATATTATCTTTAATTTTTCTAATTGTACAGGATAGGGACTTTATTGCAGTTGCCAGCATGTTTGTGTGACTGCAGTAAATGACGCGCCCAAACAGCTCTTGGTAGTAATTACCTAAATGGGCTCATTCAAAAGCTCTTCATTGTAGAATCAGTTAATTAATTAGCTGTTTCACTGACAGGATAATGGTGAAAGCATGCTAAATAGATTAGTCTGGAACTTGATTTATTGTTGAAAGCCACCCCCCTTTTTTTCTGTTTATCTCTCTCGCTCAATCTCTCACTTTCTCTCGCTGACTCCCTCGTCTCGAACACCCACACTGGCAAAAAGGCTCCACACGCGAATCTCCATTGCATTATATATTTGATCATTTACAGTGTGCTTCAGATCATCTCCTCCCATAGCTTTGTCTTTCCACTTGGACACTGATGACTTTAGGACCAAACCAAACGGCTTTGTCTGAGCCGTGGCATAGTGGTCAGCACATTCATATTGGCAATGGGAGTTTGAATCCAGCTTGCAACATTTCCAGATCCTGTTCCCCTTCTGTCCTCTGTATAAAAACTTAAAAAGGCACTAAAAAACAACAATCACACTTTATTTTAAGGTGACATAGGTACATTGTACTTACTCAAGTACCGAGTAATATTAATTAACTGCATGTACTTACTAGAGTTAGGGTTTGGTTTAAGGTTAGTTACTTGTAATTATGCAAAATTTACAGTTATTTCACTGTAAAAAAAATGTTGCTGCAATAACAACTAAACATTTGTTGAGATAACCTAAATATCCAGCTAAACTAAAGTTAACTAAACGTAATATTTTAAGTCAAGCAAGAACACACACTTTTTTAAGTTGAAACAACACATTATTTCTTATTCTAATGTTGAATTTTAAATTGTAAAAAATTATTGCTGTGATTATTTATCACAGTGTACTATAGTAAATACAGGTAGTAACATTTATATGTCACCTTAAAACAAAGTGTTACCAAAACAAATAGTTTTGATTTTGTTCTTGTCACTGAACAGTCTACAGGAACCCTGGACATCATGCTGAGATGTTTAATATACTCAGCAAGACTTGCACACAGTTGACGTAGTTTTATATCATTTTAATTGTAGTTTCTTCTCCAGTTCACAATTTTTGCTCGGTTGTTAGATCATTTAAGACCGCTTCTGGCACAATAATATAATTTTTTGTGAACAAATAATGTTTATAATTATTTGCACACATGTGATGCAAACACATGTTGGTATCTGTCACAATGTAAGTAAATAGGTTTTAATGCAGTATGATATGTGGTTGATGTACAGTAGGGCCCACAAGTCTTAAACCAATAGTGAAAATACTTGCATTTCAAATTATATTTTATATTTGATATTATAAGTAGAATTTTCAGAATGTCCTCCCTTTAATGAGTGCGTGCATGAACTCGAAGTTTGTGTAAAGCATGATGTTCTCAAGCATGATTTGAGAATAATGCAAAGAGCATCTTGTGGATCATCTCAATGAAAGCAAGAACAATCTGACTGCATTTGTAAAGGAGTTTAACATGATCATAACTTATTAGTGTGTATACTTGATTAGTGATACAGAAATACTGCTGTATAGTTCATTGTGCTGTTCATTTATCAAAATCCTTAAACTTCCAAATATTAATCACAGATCTTCAATGTGGTCTCCGATGTTTTGACCCCACTCCCAAATATGGAAATGCATACACTCTAATAATTACCACATATGGCGTCATTCCAAAATGATTTGAGCAGTTGCAGAATATAGAATGCTCAATAATTCTAATTATACATAAAGAAACACTGATGGGCATATAACTTCCCTTAAACATGATGTCATAGAACCCAAATACCTTCAAAGCTATTGGAGGCAAAGAATAAGAGAGAGAGCGAGTGGATGGACGGAGGGAGGGATGGAGGGGGGAGCTCGAGAGAAATAGAGTTTGAGAGAGAAAAAGAGAGTTGGAAAATCTCTTGATTAATCAACAAAGAGAGAGGGAGCTCTCCTACCGAAGCCAATCAAAGTGAGAGCGGCTCAGGGTTTAGCGTGCCGTGCCAAATCCTCTTGTTGCTCCTGCGGGGTCCGGAGAGCAGGGAGGGGTGTCTCCTTTTGTCTGCACAAAGCCAACCTAACGTGCTTTCACAGCAACAAGGGATGGGAGGGCTGTTTTGGGGGGCCTCGAAAACAGCCAACAAGAGGTGTGAATGAGATGCCATTCTCCTCCGCAGGCTTTTACACTAATTCCCGTCCGTCGGTCCACTCTCTCCTTTCTTCCCCACGTCTGTGCCGCAACAAAACAACAAACAGAGAGAAGCAGTGAAAACAAGGGATCCTGAGGGCTTAGTGAGCTTGTAATCCTTTAGCACTTCTGACCTGGTGTCAACGTGTAAGTCCCTGACCTCCCCATTCAGGGCCTATGATGTATGTCTATAGTCTATCACCCGCCTTCCCTAAAACTCGCCCTCTTCAACACCGTGCTCCTTTAAGAAGCGCTGGCCAGGAATCCAGGCTTTGAAACACCTCACGGGCACTGAAAGGGGTTTGTAAGCAGCCTAAGTAGGAGAGGTTTGATCGTGTTTCTTTTCTCCCACCATTTAATTCATGTTTAGAGGCCATCTCGTTAACACGATCTTCCCTCGCTTTTTTTTTGGGTGGGGGGGGGGGGGTTCCCTCCTGCTCCCCTCCATCGTGGTCGACTTCAAAGACCTCCGCCGTATGAAGGAGAAAGTCATTTCTTTCACTCGTCTCTCCGTCTTCTCCTTTTTTGCGGGTGGCTTTCTTTCCTTCCCTGCGTTGTTTGGCCTCCTAAGCAGCTAAGGAGAAATCATCTCACTTTCTCCGAGTGCTTTGCATTTGAAAAAACGAATAATTAGCCGAATGGGGGGTTGGGTACACGTTGGTTGGGAGGGTGATTAGTTGAATGGAGAGATTGGACCCCCATGCTAGCTACGTTCTTGCCACCAGTTAAAACTACCTGCTCTGGGATGTGGATTCCAGGAATATTTGATCAGAGACGATTGTTTCGTCTGTAGAGCCCCGAGTGGAATACGTCCTTCCGCTGGTATGCGTTTGTCACGGTTGAAAGAGTTCGCCCCCAAAAAATACGATTTTGTCCTTCCGTTCAAAACCTGAATGCTGTTAAGTCAGTGTTCACTGAAAATCTTGGCATCAAATATGGCATCTTTAGACGCGTGACAGAATACGTTGTTGCTTCTTGTGAGTCTTAACAAGTGTTTACTTTATCCAACCCAATTGTATGGGAATTTAGTTTTTTTGTCAAATCGTGGCATATTCGTATTATTTAATTTGTATAAAAGTATGATTTTTAGGGAAAAGGGTCCACCCTTAAACCTAACCGTGATATCAAATCTTACAGAAACATACAAATGCAATCATACGAATTTATACGAAGTCAATTCACCAAAACATAAAATAGCTATAAATTGCCATGAGAGTGTATGAAATCATAAAACTACTGCAAAAGTCAACTTAAAGGGATAGTTCATCAAAAAATGTAAATTGTGTCATCATTTACTCGCCCTTCTGCTGAACACAAAAGAAGATATTTTGAAGAATGTCGGTAACCAAACAGTTGATGGGCCCCATTGACCTCCATAGTATTTTTCCCCCCCATACTAAGGAATTAAATGGGGCCAATCAACTGTTTGGTTACCCATAATCATCAAAATATCTTCTTTTGTGTTCAGCAGAAGAAAGAAACTCATACAGGTTTAAAACAACACGAGGGTGAGTGAATGATGACAGAATTTCCATTTTGGGGTGAACTATCCCTTTAATAACAAGGAGAGGAAAATCAACTGAAATGTTCTATTTTCAACACAAAGCTATTTGTATTTGAATTGCTTCAGAACACTATATATACTATATTTTATAAGACTATATAGTGCAGAAGTTGTATGGACCACTTGTATAATGCTTGACGGCTGCACGTGTTAACTTTTATAATTTTAGGGAAAAGAGAAAAGAACATGTTATAAAATAAGTATAACATGTTCCTGGATCAACATCCTTGTTGATATATCCAACATTCCAATCAACCAATCAGCAACAAGGGCTTAAAACAAGGTTTAGGTGCTTCTGCATCAGTGTTATTCACCTATCATTTCCCTCTGATTCTAGGGATATATTATGGGTTGTGTTTAGGGTTAGGACTATGTTTTTTTTTAGACAAGAATGTTGTTGATCCAGGAACATGTCTTACTTGGCAAAATCACGGCGACCGTACGCTGGCATAAATGTTGCGTCTGGTCAAAGGGGCCAGTCAATACATTCAGTTTGGCTTCCTTTCACAGAGAATGACTAATAAATGTTAGTAAAGGCCGGTTTGATAATGTTCGGTGTGCTGATTGAAGCAGGTGTTTTCTAAGAGAAGCACAATAGTGAAACTGACAGACAGCGAATGAGTGTCAGAGGGTTATGGTGAACAGCGGTTGTCTTGGCCCCCCTGGTCCCCACGCACCGAGAGAGGGCTGTGTAAGCTAGAGATATGCAGAGCAGTGTGTGTGTGT